>NC_051154.1:36571936-36611367 GCF_013339745.2 Dermacentor silvarum
AAACACACCCCATCCTCTGTTAAATTGCTCGCTATACTACTTAATTCGACCGAAGCTCGAGTACGCCTGTATTATCTGGGATCCCTACACTCAATGTAACATAAAAAAACTTGAACGAATCCAAAGACAGGCTATCGGTTTGTTTACAACAAATTTTCCACATTTGATCGCCAACTGAACTAATGAGGTCTAATAATATTCCCACACTTGAATCGCGTCGATAAAATTACGGCTTGGACTTTCTTTCTCAGTTACTTAATAACAAATTGGCACTCGACCCGGCATTGTATGCAAGTCCGCTAGTAACAAGACCTACTCGCCAACATCACAAAATGCTCCAACCCCCTATTTTGCCTGAACCAACCTATTTAATTACTCTTTCTTCCACGCACATTAATGACTGGAATGACTTGCCTTTATAAAACTTGTATCATGATTGTTACTTTTCGTATCAAATTATTGCCGTATTGTTGCAGCATTTTGTTGTATTGACATTGTTTTACTTCTTGTGTTCTAATATTGTGTTTTAGCCACCCTGCATGGACTTCGTGTCCGCAGTATGTATTAAAAAAAATAAATAAAATCTAAAGTAAACAAATTGGATATATGAATTTGTAGTTACATGTAATTATTACAATGCTTGCAAGGATTTTGAAGAAGTCCTACTCGCAAATGAGTGCTATTTGTCAGAGCGCTCCTCATTAGATGTAATATTAGGTGCAGTTTACAGAATTGTGATATGTTTTTTTATTGGGAAGTTAGAGTTGTAAACTTATACTTGAGCCTTGTTTCTTTTTTTTTTTTCAAATTTGCAAGTTTAATCAATTTCTGTAACATAATTGATGGCCTAAATCAATATCCACTTCCTACAGTTACTAGATTGTAACTTTCCTTTTAGTGCATCAAACCTCATCAAATTCTGTACACTGGTTGCCAAGAAGAATGGTTTTTTCCGTTCCCATGTATTTCGATAGCAGCCCCGAGCTAAAGCTTCTGAAGACGTGCAGTGTGGTCTTTGTCTTTATTTTGCAGCTCAGACACTATTGCGAATGAGTTTGCTGAACTCCTTTTTGTGTCCATTTTACCCTTTTGCAATAAGAGAAATTTGCATTTCTCGCAGTCCATTCTTGGTTGCGCCTTTCATGCTTGAGGAGAGACACATAACACTGCTTAGTTTCTTGTGTGACAACTGGTGACTGACCTGGTCACATCCACTGGCCTTCATTTGGAATAGGTTGGCTTTTGATTGGCTACATTCAGCAGGGAGCTTCCAAACCTTTTCCAATACTATAGCATCAGCACTAAAGCCCCTATATTTATAAAGTAGCGCCATTCTTAGATCTTGCCGCCACCGCGCTCACCCCGGCGCTTCCTCCTCGCCCTCTCTTAGCCGCCTCCTGTCGCCCCAGCCTCCTCCGCTCCCCCATTGGCCCAATCCGTGTCACGTGGAAGTTCGCGTCGCGCTTTTGTATATTTTTTTTCTTTCCAGCGCGCTCCGACTGCCATTCTCGGGCCTGTGCGACGAAAGTGCTGTACGCACAAACGGATCAAACGTGTTAGGGACAAGAACTTCGTTGTGATGGCATGCTGCTGCGCCTTAAGTTGCCGCAACCGACAAGGCGAGGGCAAAAGGCTTTTTTTTGTTTACCATCCGGCGTGCGCAAACGCTTGCTGCACACTTGATATTTGCGCCGTCTCGCATCGTCGCGTTGCTACTTCCAAAACGGCATTATTAAGACCAGTTACTGACTGACGAAGCAAAATCGCGCCTCAAAAACGTCTCCGCAGGGCGCGATCGAAGTTTTCCTCGGATTTCCTCTGGTAGCGCGTTAGCTGTCGTCTGTCACGGCAGGCCCGACGCAGCGGCGCCACTGTCGATATCGCGCCTCGATCGCGCTGGTCGCGCCGAGCGCGATAGTGGAACGGAGGAGGAGGGAAGTGGATGGCGCTACTTTTATAAATATAGGGGCTTTAATCAGCACTAGGGTTTTTTCCAAGAGTTCATCAGATGGTTCTAATTCCGATGCACCTTGGAAGAGGCTGTTATTGGTGCCCTTTGGAACCTACATACTAATAGTGTGTATTTCTGCTTCTCCAAGAGGAAAGTCTTTGCCCTCTCTTGTCTTTGTTGTCACCTATGTATGAGCAAGCATATTGTCTGCATTTTTCGGATCAGAAAGGTTGACATGGGCCCCTCTTTACTAACACGCACAGGCCATAATGCATCGTTAAGGAAAGAATAGCAAGGGAAGCGGCTGTAGTGAACGAGGACATGACTTGCGAAATGTGGCGATTGCTTAGCTCTAATGTGGTACACGTTATTTCCCATGTGTGACAACCAACTTTTTATTAGGCAGGGCAGACTGTTCTTTAACGTCTGTTGAAATATCTGAAAACCTCATTGCACTAGTAAATGCAGTTAGGGAGAGAAAGCTGCAAAACGTTCATTTATTTTGACCCTGGTCACAGCATGTCATCTGCACATCTGCCATCTTTGTCACCTCTATCAGCAATTCCATGAAATGTGAAAGCACAAGAACAGGTTTCCATGCTGATTGAGATGCAGTGCGAGTTGTTCTAGTTTTGGCTTATGATTCTCTTGCTCATTTTGGACTCTGACAACTGCTTCTTTGGTTTGTTTTTATCCCCTTCAGTCACAAATTTTAGATCGACTGTCAATAAATTCCAGTGAGACTCCAGTGAAAACAAGTAAATGTGGTAGAATGAGTCTTAGTGCATTTTATGATGAATCATCATAATTATAGAATAATGAAATATCTAAATATTGTGCAGTCAGAAAGGTTATGTTTCTTCATAAATTATATTTAAGTACCCGCTCCAAATGCAAGCACGAGATAATTATTGGCTGCAAGCATTACCACAAAGAAGAAGAAAATTTGTTGCGATTGGTACCAAACGCTTCATGTCAAACACAGTGTAGTGTCTTCCCCAAAGCGCTCGTCTGTAGATAGATTTCGCTCAGAAGTAAAATGAAGGTACTTTAGATAAACAGAATGTTCAGTTTATTACAAGTTTAATGTTCCTTGTCAATTCTTTGCCACCACTACATAGAATATGCAAAAATGTCGCATCTACAAATGTGTACGCCGTGACTGAAAGGCTTATTGGAGGACACCAGAACAAAAGGGGCTACGAATCCTGAGCCTAACACTGATTTATAAGTACGCACCCCCAAATTTGTGCTTCAGGGCATTCCTATGTACTCCAAAACCCACTACATGGGATGGGACTGACAAAGGGTGTGAGTGGTTGTGAGTAGATATGAGTTAGTGCCGGTTAACGTGAGTATGAACGAAAGACAGTAATGGTCAATTTGAGTGGACATTGAATTTGTGGGAATTTTTGTTGGTTGCATTATTTGGGAATGAATATCTTGAAACCAGGGCTTCCAGTATGGACATGTGACATCAATTCCAGAATTACAACATGGACCATAAAACTATTAGCTGAAGCAATAATTAGACTGTTTATCTGCTCATATTACACACATCCCGATGTGCACTGCCACTGATAGTGCACAGGTGAAAAAAAGGCTTTGCAAAGTCTGGCACATTGAAGTTATTCTCAGTCCATGCTGCATTTATGTTGCCTGTTGTGATACGAGATATTGGTTTTCATAGGAAAAAAGAAATTGACGGCTTGGTTATGGAGCTGATCTCTGAGCCTAAGATAAAGAAGCAGAAAAGGCCAAGACAAGTACTCAGCAGAATGGAGCTATGAGCTCCGCATCGACTGCTGAAAGCTCATCGAGTGATGGTGATGACGAAGAAGTGAGTATTTATTATGTTTACCTATATTAATACTATTTATATTCTTGGTGCTCTTTGGCCATATCAGGTCCTTGCACCATTAAACACTATACATCACTATTTATATTCTTCACTGGTTGCACCTTTTTTTTCCCCTCATCTTGCAGGTGTCTTTGTGTGGCAAAGGTATAGAGGTAGTATGGAAACATCAGAGTTCGTGGTATTACTGCATCATTTTTGTAGAAATGCAGGGTATTTTATCATATGATGCAAGTTAAAAATGACAGAAAGGAAGGTTTTTTTTTTTTTTTTTCATTTTTCATAGTGAGATCTACAATTCATTGGAGAGCAAGTTGCAAAATAATGATGTTCCTGATTTTTTTAAAAACAATGTGGTTGTTTGTAACCAGGACAGTGCATGTTAAACTGACACCGGAAGTACCGGTTTCACCCTTAACATAAATGTGTCTGAATTCTATGGCATTTTTAACCTCAATTTAAGTTTCAAGAAGCAATAAGAGTTTAAGGGCGTTTTGAGCATGCTTTCATGTCTAAAAAAAAAAATGGGCAGTTGCGCCCGAAAGGGAAGCATTGAAAGTGACTGTAAGGTTCAGGGTTGCGCTAAAGCCCCTCAGACTGTGTTCTAAGAATGCGCTTGGGTGATATGTTGGCGTGATGCAGATTGCAAGGCAACTACTACTGTACAGTAGAAACAACACCCTGTCAGCTATGTGTTGAGGAGTGCTGCCACCAGCATTGCAGGCATCACACCTCAATGGTGTACGAGATGAGTCGGAAGGAAAACTGTCAATAGTTGTAGCTCAAAGTGCACTGTTTGTTCCAGTCACACCACTGTATGCACCCTGGTGTGGTACTTGCACATTTGCACAGCAGGATGCTAGTGTTTGTGCGCACAACACTCATGCCAGCAGTGAAAGGCAAGATGATTTCCTAGCTCCATTGAGAGCCACTTGAGTGGGGCATGAAGGTGCATCCACTTGGCTTTGCTGTTTTTTAATCCATATTCATTGCGTGTTGTGTCCGTGGACACCTTCTAACCCTCCACCATAGGTCGGCATACTCACCCACGAGTACACCAACTTGTACTCGCTCCACACTCATTTTAAGGTGAGAGATGAAGCATTAGTGACTGACCAAGGGTGTGAGTGGTTGTGAGTAGGTATGAGTGAGTGGCGGGCAGCTTGACTGGACATGAATAGAAATAGGAGTTAGTGCCGGTTAACGTGAGTATGAACGAAAGACAGTAACGGGCAATTTGAGTGGACATTGAATTTGTGGGACTGTTGGTGAGTGCCATTATACATAAGTGTGTGTGTGAGTGCTGGTGAATGAGGCATGTGTGGGTGCCAGTAAGTGTGAACGGAAGTGACTTATTATAAATTCTAGTGAGCGTGAGTGAGTAACGAAGAGCGTGAATGAGTACATAGCCTGCAAAAATATTAGAGAGCCAGTATGAGTGAGGGTACTCTTTGTCCGCCATCCTATGCCCTCCACGTGCGAGCTGCATTTGCAGTGTCTATACCGAGGCAGCACGACAGCGGTGCGAACTCGCCTCTAGTTGTCCATATAATTGCTATCAGAATAATACCAAAAATGGGAACACATTGTTTACACCCTGCAGGCTTTTTACATGTTGAAGGAACAGTGGATTCCCTTTCTCGGTTGTGTTTATACTCTAGTTTTCTTTTTCTCATTTAAATTAGTAGATACAGACTGAAGTTCAAAGTGTGAAGGTGAGGGAAATGAGTTAGCCAGTAATCAAAACACGAAAGCCACAGTGTGTGACACATCTAGTGATAGGAGTGGTTCATTGTGGAAAGGTGGCTGCATATCCAGGAGTCAAGCTCTGCACTGGAGTGAAACATAGTTCTTCGCATTTTGTCAAGCATTGTTTTGCCCCGAGTGAGCGTTTCAGTGGTATCAGTATTTTGTAATTAGCAACCAGAGACACATGAGCCTTCCGACTCAAATTTGCTCGATATGACCCTCTTAGTCATTTCAGCAATGATAACAGAGGCACACTTGATATGCTGAAACAACTTAAAACAGAACTTGGCCTTTAGACAATCAATGTCTCGCTAATCACCGGCCACTCATTGCTAAGGCCTCCTGTCGCAGTACTGATGCTGAATAACAAGCTAGAAAAAGGTCGGAAGGGCCACACAGGAAAGAAGACAATCTGCTGTAGGTGTTCTATATCTTTTTTGTTGATTTTCCCAGGACCCATATTTTTGCAATATTTTTTCAAATGCTAACTAGCAAAACTTTTTTCCAATAAATATTCTAAAATTAAACTTTGTGACAGTAAGCTCTGCTCTTGCTGCCTCTGTTAGCCTTGGTTTGGAAGCACGACAGAACTGTGCTTAGCTGCAGGCAGGAAGAGGGCTTAGCTGCAGGCAGGAAGAGAACAGTCGCTGTGACAGACGTGTGTGACGGTATGAAAGGACGCACTGTGTCTAGCCAGTTCTTAGTAGGGGGGGGGGGGGGGGGCGATTGATGATGTGCTGGGGCTGATTCTACAGCCTTTAATCTTGTGTTCTTCCTCGTATATGTGCACATTTAAGCTCTTTCTGTGATCTGAGGCATTGCTCTTACCTTACAGGAACAAGATGATGATGAGGAACTGGCTCGCAAGCTTCAGGATGAGGAATTTAAAAGTCGCAGTCGTGCTGTGAAGAAATCGAGGGTGAGTATGTTTCCCACTGTAAGGGCTGGGATATTGAACAGTGAAGTAAAACAGTGAACATTTATTTATCTCATTGCTTTCTGTATTCTCTGCACTAGTTGCTGTGCTGCTGTATGAACTTGCATTGCAAGCTGCATGACCTGAGGTGAAAGCTGCTAATGCTAACTTTAATATGATAAAAGGTTTGGCAAAGTGCACCAACTACAAAAAGAGACAAAAGAGGGCACACTTGCATACTAAACATAGTTGATGCTGCAGATGTGCATCATTCTGGTGGCATAATATGTACATAGCAATGCTCCAGGATAGTAGAATGCCTGGATGCGCTCCAATTGCTTTTGTATTCTAGGAATACAAAAAATAGGCTGTAAATAAGATCAGGTTTGGCATTAAAAGAGAGGCCTATCATAAATACCTTGTTAATTCGAGCCTTGTCATTTTTGAAAATTGGATAACTTGGACTTGGTGCGTTGGTCCCAGCAGGTGTATGCATTATTTAATGGCTTCAGGCTCTCTTGAATACTGGATTTTTTGGCTGCATACCAGTTAATTAGGGCAACCTACAGAGCACCGTAAATGTTTAAAGCAAATAAGAAGCAGCGCTATCATCCAAATGAAACGAAGCAGAAGGTTCCACATTACCATAGTCATCAGCGGAAACCATTCAGGAATGACAGTCACAGGAACGCACCTATTTGTGCCTTTATAGCCCTTACTCTTGTGTTTACTACCCGCCGCGGTTGTTCAGTGGCTATGGTGTTGGGCTGCTGAGCACGAGGTCGCGGCATCGAATCCCGGCCACGGCGGCCGCATTTCGATGGGGGCGAAATGCGAAAACACCCGTGTACTTAGATTTAGGTGCGCGTTAAATAACCCCAGATGGTCCAAATTTCCGGAGTCCTCCACTACGGCGTGCCTCATAATCAGAACTGGTTTTGGCACGTAAAACCCCATAATTCTTATTTTTTTTTAAACTCTTGTGTTTACTGCTGCACATGGCACCGCCTTGGCCGTATGCATTCAGAACTGCGTAGTCACCGTCTGTGTAATGTACGTGCAGTGTCAACAAACACAGCGGAAGCTGGGAAGGCAGGTGGGGTTCCCCCAGGGCGGAAAGTTTGGTAACCCCTGTGCTAGAACATTGTGCACTGGCTTAGGACGGTGATAAGAAATACGTCTGAAACGAAGAAATGAAAATATAAAATAAAAAAACATACTATGGTTGCTTGTTAGTAGCAGCAGCCAACAGCTAGGCCAACGGCTTGCCACATTTGCAATCACATAGTCAGCCATTAAGTAGTGTTGATTCTTGAAATCCCTTTTGATAGCACTGCTGTTGCATGTGTGAAACACACAGGCCCACCTTCACTTCATTCTTTTTCGCATTGTCAGAGGTGGGACTCCTGCACCAATTGCGCTATTTTGATAGAAGTGCCAATTCCTGTGCCAAACTGCACCTAACACAGAAAATTGGCCGAAATTGCGCCACGCTGCGTCAGAACGGCTTCGGCATGTGTGCTGTAGCAGTGGCCGCCAACCGTGAGCGGATTCATTCTCCGAAAAAAAGTGCAGCCATTCACACCGTGCGATAACGCCTCCAGGGCACTTTCTCGTAATTTTCGCGCTTATATAACAAGTCACCGGCACGCGCGCGGCCACTCCCACCTGTTGTCGCTGCTGTCTGAACGGCCAGGGCAACTGTATTTAGACTACTAGAATACGGTTGAGTGGGCCGAGCTGCACGGCACTCCCTAGCTGAGGCGCAAAACAACTAAAAGTAGGCTGAGGGCACTATTGGGGAGGCGCACGCTGCGGCGGGATCAACGGGCGGGCGTCTCTGTCCCCAGGGCCGGTGTAACATAAAACTATTCCAATCTGTTTTGATGCGATATGGGCGAGGCTTGAGCCATTTTGACCTATCACGAAGGAACAACCGGAAGGCAGTAACTTTGTTCACAACCTCAGTGGGGGGTTGCCTACCGAAAAAACTGCATTGCACACTGTTTTTGCTCAGAATGTATGTCATGCATTCCGCACTATGCTCTGTTGCGGTGCACACCAGAGGGCAGCTGAGGTGCTTTAGTGATCTGCTCATTGTGTGTGGCTTATCTAACTTCTTTCCCGCCAACTTGGGTCACTAGGTAGTCCATCGAAATTGGCCGATGGACTACCTAGTCATCGCTAAGTAGAGCACCTGAAGGAAAACAAAGCACTATAAGTTGTTAAACAATCGTGTTTATGCTGCAATCGAAAGTCTTGGTCAGGCCAGTACAATAGATGTACTGAAGGAGCATTGTGCAGGGGAAAGCTATGTGAATGGAATCGGTGCAGTGTTGTTTACTGTCCTCGGAGAAACTAAGCATTTTTTTTTTTTTTTCATACCGAGCTAAATTCCAAATTGAAGTATTAATTAGGCAGGTTTTAGCGACAAAGTGAACCACACAACTGATATAACAGTTGTAGAGCCTGCTGAGAGAGTCAATCGAGTTGCTTCAGTCATGATAGATGCTCTGTGCATTGTTGTTCCAACCTTAGCAAAACCCAGCAGGACCCATCTCGTGATGAATGTTGACATTAGTTCGATTAGCATTGAAGCAGTGCCGCGACACGCTGTATTGCCGCCTCAGAGATGTGTTATGTATGAGGTGTGTATGCAGCCAGGTTCCGCTCTCTCGCTTCCCACTGAACACTGCACCATCTCGCGCCAGTTTCGCGTAGTTTACGTGTGGCACGGTGTGATTATGTATTCAGACAAGATTTTCTTAGTTATGTCACACGGGTTCAGTTTCGCTGAGTTCCGTAGAAAGTTTTAATGATATTTTGCCATTGAAGAGTAGCACATACCCACTGACCCAACTTGGTCCGACAGTTGGCTTCAAACCTGTTTTTCGCAGCACAGCAGCCTTATGCTGTACCCGATAAACCATGGACTACCTAGTGACCCAAGTTGGCGGGAAAGAAGTTAGATAGAAAAATAGTCTCCTGAAAGTGTGTGAAGTTCCCAAAGAATCCTAATCATATTAATAATGCCCACAGTATCTTTAAAAACCTCTTGTGGCCAATCACTTCTGCACAGAGATGTTAGTGGCTTCAAACACTGTGAATGAAAAGTATCTGCTGCATTTAGGCAGAACTTCGACATAGGCTGCAAGCAAATGACGATGGGCCTGAGAGGACAATTTTTTGTTCGTATTTATTTATTTGTTTTCTGTTGGAATGTAGGTCTACTTTTATATATATAGTCAAGTTTTTCGGACTCCCTAGGGGCCGTGAAAACGTCCGAAAGATCGGGCAGTCTGAAAAAATGAATGCATGCCTTTTACTGCCCACCAGTGCTCAAATGTGCACAGGCACATCTGAAATAGCTCTGAAGGCCTGGGAGAACCTTATTAGGTGTATCGGAGCTCATACTGTGACAGACGGCTGGGGTGCGCGTGTATAATTAAGGAATACATACTGTGTCCCACCACAGTTCCCATTTACGCTCTTGGTATGCTTCACCGCGTAACACCACTGTATTGCAGCAAAACTGACTTTTTAAAATCGGCATTATGCAATGTGTCGTGCTTTCCACGCTTCGAAGCCATTGGTGACGATTACAAAGGTAGAGTCGGCACCATTGCTGACATCGGTGAATTCGGTCAATGAAAAACTGAACCACAAGAAGCTTGGTAGCAAACGTAGAAGCAGCTAGGTCTAGCAGTGCCGCACGCATTGGCTAAGGCTGCCAGGGGAATCGATATGCGAGTGCACCAGTTCGAGGTTGCGAGATAATCAAAATGGCAGTGGTGGTGGCTTCGGTTAATGCCATTTTGGACCTGTGGTCACGGGAAAAAGTCCGCGGACAGCAAAGGGTTCTTGCATCTGAAATTTTGGACGTTCTTGCACATCGACTCTATAGAGTACGTGGCGGTGCTGCAAAGACGCCCGAATTATTGGGCATCTCTGAAAAATTGATTGTTGACTGTATATTACTTACCGTGAATTAGCTCATTTCATATCTATCTGGATATACCTACATTTGTTACTCTCTTGATGATAATAATAAACTTGCTGAATTGTTATGAGTAAGTTTGGCAGCAGGGGAGGATCTGTAGCAGTTCTTGAAGGAATGTTGGCATTTATTCTATTCAAGATGGAAAGCTAGAATAGGGAAGAGGTTAGGGAAAGAGGCTGTTGCATAAGCTATGCTGCTACTGTTTTTACGACCTTGTCATGAATTTCTCTTCTTGCAGCAAATATAGTTTGTTCACAGCACATTCGAGAGCACCAACTTACTGTGTGCAAGCAAGCATGTGGTCATTAACATATTTAGAGTCTTGCAGTTGAGTTAAAAAAACATTAAATCATGTGAGCTGTTGTGATAAAAATTTGGTTGTCTTGCAGTACACTTTGTTCTAATGTGCTGCTTTTATGCTTTATTTACAATACGTTAGCTCACATTGTGTTGATTAGTTAATTTTGCCTTTAAACTACTAAAGTTTCTGAAGAGGATAGTTATACCACCTGTATTGGTCAGCTGGACCACCCTATGTTCAGATCTGGGCACAATGCTTTTATAGTTCAGGTGGCTTGTGTAAACCTTTGCACAGTCTTTTCTTCAGAGTATTGCCTTTTTTTTTTTATTCATTAACATAACAAGCCAGACTTTGCCACTTGGTGGGAACATGAAAAAGTCAACCTTGGTATTTCATCAGTTTGTGAATGTTAACTATTTAATGGTGAATAGAGTTGACAGTGGGGCAACTCTTCTTTCAGCGTTTTGTTTGTTTGTTTATTGATACTGTTAACCCCCGAAGGGTCATTACAGGAATGGAAATACAATCAATATTTGCAATACAATGAATAATTACACGCGCAACAATAAAGGCACTCTTTATTTCACATATATTCACAGTATTAATATGCCGAACACAATCTTACTTTCCGCTACCACAACATGGTATTATATAGAATAGTGGATCAGGAAACTTATTGACCCGAATAAACAAGAAAATGCAGCTCGTTTAGAAATGCATCTATGGAAGAGGAGGAAACCAGTGAATCGGGCAGCATGTTCCGCACCTTAGTCACTCTAGGAAAAAAAACTATATTTAAAGGTGTCATTTTGTGTTAATGGGGGTTCAATATACATGTCTATGTCGGAAGCGTGCGTTGGGCGATAATTTGAAAAAGTCGGAGCCGTTAATTTAAAGTTTATTGTGAATGATGAGGAACAGGAATTTTAATTTGTCCACAGTTGTTCTAATTTCTAGGGCAGGAAGATTTGCGTTCTGGCTTAATCCACTAGGGGAGTGACAATAACGATATTTGTTAAATATAAATCTAGCTGCTAGACCCTGGACTCAATCTAGTTTGTGATGATTTATAGCTGTATGAGGGTCCCACACTATTTTTGCATATTCTATAATAGGTCTGATTAAGGTCTTATATGCCAAGTTTTTTATTTCAGCTGTACCACTACGTAAGTTTTGTCTGAGACTCCATAGAGCTCTGCTGGCTTTTTTGCTTACCATGTCTATGTGTGCGTTCCACCTGAGGTCTTCAGTATTTAGTACACCTAAGTATTTATGTTGAGTTACCTTTTTTAGTTAAATGTCACAGATTTTGTAGCTGTTAGCATGAGTGACCCTTTCTCTTGTTATGGACATGGAAACAGATTTTTCTGGGTTTAGTATCTGCCATTGGTCACACCACTCCGCAATTTTTTGCAAGCTAGCCTGTAGTTCCGGTTGATCGTCTAGAGATGTTATCCTATTATATAATACACAATCATCCGCAAATAATCGTACTGGGACAGTTGCACAATTTGCAAGATCATTAATAAATAATATGAATAGGAGGGGCCCTAGCACACTGCCCTGAGGTACCCCTGACACTACTGGTACGAAACCAGATTTACAGCCGTCTAGTTCAACGAATTGTTCTCGGGACTGAAGATAAGATTTGAACAAGTTAGTTATATTAGAGTTTTTAAAGAAAGCCTGAATTTTCAATAACAGTTTTGGGTGGGAGACTTTATCAAACGCTTTGGAAAAATTTTTTTAAATGAGATCTATCTGTCCGCGATTATTGATTGTTTCAGAGAGGTTATGAACTAGTTCAACAAGTTGCGCTATGGTAGACAGACCCTTGCGGAATCCATGTTGAGTTGGTGACAACAAATTATTGTTTCGAGATAACTTGAAAGGTGTTTACTGATAATATGCTCCAGTAGCTTAGAGCAGGTGCTCGTAAGGGAAATGGGCCTGTAGTTTTCTACATTTGTCGTGATACCACCTTTGTGGATAGGTACAATTTTGGCCTGTTTCCAAGCTCTAGGAAAGGTACTTTGGCTAATGGATGATTGAAATATGATCGTTAAGTATTTAGCTATCCACTTGTAACTAGTATTTAGTTAATGTGAATGAATTGCCAATATGAGAAGTTACACACTGTCTGGTTTATTGTGTTTATTCTTGCAGACTTAAATGAGTTTAAAAGGGAATTTTCATGTTATACCATTCAGACTACTATACTGCTTGTGCTAACATAACTTTATATTCATCCAGACTGCCAAGAAAGAGCCAACCAAGAAGGCTGCAAAGGCACCGGGCACTAAGCGAGGTAAGTGACCTGAAGTGTCACTTTGCATTACACACAAGGTTTCTTCAGCAGTTGTTCATCCCATGCAGTTAATTTTCTTCATTATATTCATCCTGTTGAGGTGCCGATAGTCCACACAGAACCGTCTTTCTTCGTAACAAGGACGACGGGAGATGCCCATGGACTGTGGGAAGGTAGTATCATATCGGCCACTTGTTCATCAATCGCGCGACCTTCTGTAGCCGATACACGATATGGCTGTTGTCGCAATGGCGACTGCGAGCCAGTATCGATGTAGTGCGTAACAGTTGACGTCCGGCCCGGGGAAGGTTGCCGGACGTCGAAAGAAGTGCGAAATTCTTGTAAGATGCACAGAAGCTGTGATCGCTGGCTCGGTGTAAGGTCATCAGCAATAGAAGAACCGAACACATCTATAGGCAAGGGATCAGCCGTAGAAATCGAGCCGAGCGTACTGTAACGGGCACAGTATGTGTCTTCGGGAATGTCTAATTTGTACATCTTCGATAGCTTCGGCACTGCCCAGACATTCTCCTTGGAGTAGCAGCACAGGGTACGGGAACGGGTTACAAATGAATATAGCACTAGAGCCCTGTTTGATGTTCACCGTCGCAAAAGGTAGCAGTAGACCTTTTCGAGTGGAAAAGTGACCAGACGGAGAAAGTAGTGTGATGGCATTGGAGACGCTGCTGCAGTACATAGAGATAACTACTGACGAGTTGGGAGGAATGGTGGTGTCGTGTCTGACGAGCAGTTTGTTCGGAAGAGAAGCATTGTCGGCGAGCGTCAAATCTGAGAGCGGCGACAGTTCTAGTTCGGCCCGTGCGCAATGAATGACGGCATTGTGGCGGGAGAGAAAATCCCAGCCGAGGATAACGTCATGGGAGCACGATGAAATTGCAATAAATTCGATGGCGTATACAACGTCCTCAATGACAACACGAGCTGTGCACGCCGCTAACGGGTGAATACGCTGTGCGCCAACTGTGCGCAGGGACAGTCCGGTAAGGGGCATCGTGACTTTCCGAATCAAGCAACAAAGTTTTGCGTCCATAACTGATGCGGCGGCTCCGGTGTCCACGAGTGCAGATGTGTGAACACCATCAACAAACACGTCTGTCACATTCATCGGGCTACCCTGAGGACTTTCGTGTTTCGCCGGCGTCGCAGTCCTTGCCTCATGGACTGCGACGATTAGTTTTCCTCTTCCCGAACTGCAGGACGAGGCCACATTAGTGATAGCGAGCGTCGGCGTGGAGAAGGTGAGCAGCGGGTATTGGGCGTTGAGCGGAACGTCGGTGACGATGCCGAAGGGTCTTCGTAATATGGGCGGGGAGAACCTACCATACGACTTCGCACATATGTTGTAGCACTAGGCGACTGCACGCAATTACAGTAGCGTGCGTAGCCGCTCGCAAAACAGATAGGGTGGTTGTCAGATGTACGCCACCGATTCGCTGTGGTGGGCCCCATCCATGTCGGAGGACGCGTTGTGCGGGGCGGCTGGTGGTATGGTTGCATGGCAGGCTGTGGTCAGGGCACAGTCAAGACGTCGGTGTTATTATTGCATTTCATGTGTGCATGTGGCAGCAGTAACAAATTGCGATGCTAGATCTTCCGCTTTCGCTTGCTTCTTTTTATTTTATTTTGCATGGCGAAACACGGCGCTGTAGCCATCTGAAGCTCTAATCTCGTCCCTTTACGACGGTGCTAAGATGGTGGCGTTGCATCAACGGAAATCTGCGCAATGCGATGGCACCTCCTAAAACCCAATTTACTACCCGGTTTTTGTTGACGGCACACTAGAAAAGGGCAGTTTTCTCAGCGGCGAAGCCAACTTTAAGACAAATGCTGCCAAGTGAATCAACGTGTTTTTTTTTTTTTTTCCTTTCTGCCTTTCAAATTAAGGTTCAAATTAACGTAAGTCGACTGTACTGATCGCAACACTAACCCTCAAAACCTGCATTATTGCCTAGCTGTGAGACCGCGGTATGCCTCACACGCATGGAAATGCTTCTTGCGTGTTATTCAGGATAAGGTAGAAATAGCGCAGCGCAAAAGCAAGCCAGCCTGTATAATGAATGCCCCGTGCCGCCACTTGCGCACTTGTCTTATGAATGGTGCGTGAATGTGCCTTGCCGTGTGCTATATATGCTGTTTAAACCAATTGTCACACGTTTGCAATGAATCGACCAGCCTAACTATTGTCAAGTTTTATGGACTGAACCGGCTCTGTGCTCTACCCAACTTTCTCTTGCTGTTGGAACCAGCCGTCATTGCTTCTCGTCCTCCCGTGTCTATTTGTGTGCCCCTCGTTGCTCTGGTGCTCCTTTCGTTGTCGCCCCTTCCCCTCCAGCTGCTGCATCAGTGACTACCAGCACTACACAGATACTGTTAGCAGGGGTGCAACAGCTGCACTAATTGCGCCATTTTGATACAATTTCGTATATTTGCGCGGAGCCGCGCTAAAATCGGGAATGTGTTGAAATCGCGCCACGCTGCGCCAAAACGCCCGACCACCTGCGAAATTTGTCGGTTACGCTAGTTTTAGCGGGAAACAAAGGCCACGTTGGCAACCTGCAGCTTGGACATCGCCATCCAATCCAGTCCGATCCAGTAGCGCAGACGAGATCCAAACACGTGCTAGAGTAGTCACCCTAGCTAGAGTCCCTATATTGTCCCTATACAGTAGCCGACCGATTTTCCGGACTTCGCGGGGACTGAAAAATAGTGCAAAAAATCGAGCAGTCCGAAAAACCGCACAGTCCGAAAAACTCCCCTCCCCCCCCATCAGGAGAAAAAAATTATGAGGCTGAGAGCTGCTTAAGAAAAATGTCGCAGTTTTGCCCAAAAAGCGGGGCATCGATTGCGATAGCAAATTAATACACAGCAATACGAACTAAGGATGTTAGCTTTATCGGCCGTATAAAGTTGTAAATGTGCGCTTACTAACTAAATAAGCACGGTGTCACGCGTGCACAGGTTACATGAACATATCTCGCTCGATGACCGCGGGCAAATTGACCTTTGCGCTGTCTATTTTCTCGCTTCAACGCGAACGTCGAAAAAAAGAAGAAAAGAACAGCGCGTACGAAGCTACTGGCACTCGGCGCACGCCCTTTGTGCCCATCGCAGATCGCTTTCAAGATACAGGTGCCTGTGCGGCAGCAGCCGCAGGAGCTGAACGCAACTTCCCACCGACTACGTCGCCTTCTCCCCGTGCCCCGCGAGCGAACGAAGTCCGCGCGCCTCCGGCCTGCCTTCCTCTCTCGCGTGCGCGAGGCAAGCTTTCACCCGCACGCAGGGTACGGCGCAACCGAAACATTAAAAAAAAAAAAAAAAGGATTCCGCTTAAGGTGATAATGACGATAGTGCTGATCTGACTGAAAAAAAAAAAAAGGAAGTGCTGCTTTTTGGAACGTTTTGTCGGCCAAGGAAGAGTGGGCATGGTCTCGGAGACGGGAGGATAGCGTGCGTCTACCAATCTTGAAGGCTATACAGGGGGGCACTGGAAGCCAAGCTCGGCCAAGCCAGTGGAAAATCCAACATGGCGGCCCCCAAGATCGGGTAGCGGTAGAGTGTACTAGACAATGGTCGAGTGGGCCGAACGGCGCTCTGCCGCTGAGGCGCCGCGTGTGGAAAAATAGTGCGAGGGCGCTGCGAGCGAACTGGATTGGGGCGGAGACGTGCTCCGCGGCATATTCAACGTACTTTCGCTGCGGGCGCCGAGGCGATTGCGCATAGTACGCTCTTAAAATAGCGCTTTATTTCAACTGCAAATGTACGTTTAAACCATTTTGCCAAACATATATATTTGAGGCATGGATTATACAACGTGACGTCTTCAATTTTGCTGTCGTTGTCAAGCGCGTCGTCTGCTAGCGATCGCGCGGACGCTGGCGGCCGCCCAGTTTTTCTCTGAGAACCTCTGTGTAGTATATTTTTTAATGGTTTAGTTGCTTCGGTGCGCCCATGACTCTTGACGGCCGGTGCCAAATGTAGTTTTAGCCAGGTGAACTGCTGTTCTTACCACTGTCCTCTAAAAGTAACTGGTATCTCCGCACCATGAAGGCTACGTAAGAAAATTCTTGTTGGTGGATATTGATCAGGGCCAATGATCGAAGAAAACAATATTAGAGTGAAATAAACCAGATTTATTAACTGCGTGGCGCGAAGAATGACCAATGTATTTCTAGGTAATTAAATCAAACGGTACATACACATACAGTGAAAGCTCGATGATACGAATCTCACGGGGTCACGAAAAATATTCGTATTAGCCGAAATTCGTATCATCGAAACACAATTAAAACTACAGTCGAATCTCGATAATTCGAACTCGAAGGGGCCCGAAAATTTGTTCGAATTAAAAGGACGTATTTTTGAAGTATTCGTGCACCATAGCACGATGCACGAACGGTGCGAGTCGTGAAATATCGCGGCGCGCAAGCGCATAGCAAGCGCGGGCCACGAAACTGCCCACGCCGGCTAACGGTCGCTTCCCGATAACGGCAGAAAACGAAGCTTCGGGGAGCGGGCGGCGCCGGAACACGGGTGCGCGCGGAGACCGTCGAAGGTGAGGGAGGAGGGCGGCAGGGAAGCGGATTTGGCCGCCTCAACTCCGCCGCTTCGGTGGCTCCCCTCGCCCTCCCTCTCAACTCCCTCGTAGCTCTCACCTTCGACTCCGTGCGCACATCTCCGTGCACGCCCGCCGCCGTGCTGGCGCCAGCTTATTTTAGCCGCTCCCTGAAGTTTCGTTTTCTGCCGTTATCGGGAAGCGAGCGTTTGCGGGCGTGAGCAGTTTCGTTGGCCCGACTGCGCCTCCGCCGCTGCTTCCCTCTGCGCTGCTGCCGCAGCGTGCAAGGTCAACATGTGACTAGAAAATAGAGGAGAAGGGTTCACTGCCATTTTATCCGCGTGGCTGAAACGTCGGCACTAGTGTGTGCTAGAATACGGTTGTCTAGAACACTCTAGTCGGCACGTACACGCTTGTTCCGGCGCGATGCAGAAACGGCGACCTTGCAATTTGAGAGAGGGTGAAATTTCCGCCGCGGCTTCTTTTTTATTTTTTTTTCCCCCGTTCCTTCGCGCGCGGCATTGAGGGGTCTCTCCTGAGCTTTTGCTCCATGGCGGTGTCGGAGCAGTGCCGGTCGGAGGCGCCGCCGCGTGATTTGGCGCACTGCCAAGAGCATTGTCGGTGCGCGGTATGTTCGAAATAAGCGTGTTCGAATTAACGAGATTCGACTGTAGCTAAATTAAGAGGTGAACTCACTCAGGTACATGTACGTAAAAAGCATTTGAAGAAAAAGTCTCTAATGTCCTTCTATCTCGGTAGACATAGCTCGCTGCGACTAGGTAAAATGGCGCAAACACAAAGAACGCGGCCCGAAGCACAGCAGCCACTCCGTCCGATGGGCGGCCGCCGAAAAGGAAGAAAAGTACAAAAGCGCCACCGCTTCAAACTCTTCGCGCCCAGTCGCGGAGTCCGCGCTGTCCGGCGCCGCGTCCGCGCCTCCGCACCAAAAGATAACGGGAGAAAGCGCGTGACTGCGCGCTGTTCTCTTTCGCGGCCGTCAGTGGGGCGGCGTTTATTCGTATCAACCGACGCAGGCCGAAAATCGATTCGTAACAACTGTTCTCTAGCACGTTGCAAAGTAATGAGGCTCGGCCGGGACCACAGAAAAATTCGTATCATCCGAAAATTCGTATTAGCCGTGATCGTATCATCGAGCTTTTACTGTATATATTTACGATATATATAGGTAAGGGAAAAATTAACAAATAGTCTAAATGCAATAATTGAAATGAAAAAGTGAGAACTCGCGACCGGGAATAAGCGCACGTGTTTGCAGTAACAAACACACTTATTAGTGAATACTGGAAATAAAACTCTCATTTGCAGCAATAATATTCATAGCAGGCAAAACCATCTATATATATATATGTGTGTGTGTGTGTGTGTGTGTGTGTGTGTGTGTGTGTGTGTGTGTGTGTGTGTGTGTGTGTGTGTGTGTGTGTGTGTGTGTGTCATTGATGTACTGTACGACGCCGAATAATTTCCGTTCGAATGTAACGCATGACAGCACTATTGAAATCTCAAAGGTGAGTGACTGCATGCAAGTGAGGACTGTTATTCCGAATGATTTTGCTGCCGGAGAGTCGTGGCTGTTGCGCAGAGGCGCAGTTTCTGAGAGAATTAACAGACGGGTGTTAATAAGTCCTGCTTAACAAGTTCCTAGCTCTCATTCAATATACACGCCCCATTTTGGGGCAGCCTGTAAATCTGCTAACTTGATTCAGACAAGGAAAACTTTGTTTGACAGTCTGACCATGTTTGCATTCACCATGTTTGCATTTATGCATGCATAAATGTATAATGCCGTTCCCAAATGTATGACCGCTGAACTCTGCAGCTTGTATATTATAAACATGAAACATAGGATAAGCGTAACATGTTTTTCTCGGAAATCAGACTCGAGAATAATTTATGTTTACACCCCCAGAAATAAGCCGAAGAACGCAGCCACCTGCTTTTTTTTTTTTTTTAATATAAGCAAATTCTTCGGTTTTACGTGAGAAAACCACGATATGATTATGAGGCGCCCGGTTTAGTTTTTGCCACCTGGGGTTCTTTAAAGCGCACCTAAATAGAAGTACACGAGTCTTTTTTCCATTTCGTTCCCACCTGGATTATTGAACCCGCGAGCTCCAGTTTAGCAGCGCAAAGCCGTATCCACGATATAGGCACTAATTAGGCTACCGCGCAGGCTTTCGTTCTTTTTCTTGTTTCTTTTTTGAAGTACCGACTGGAAAAAAAATTCCACGTACGGCTTACGGCCAAAGATTAGCATATAGAATGGCTAACTATAAAACCGTTTTCGGCGCTCGAGGTCCGACTGCAATAAATAACCCCGTACCAATTACTCCGCATTCTGTTAAGCGAGAAAGGCGGAAACTTGAATGGAATGTTGCACTGCAGTTTACTCTTTTTTTTAATCTATATCAATGCTTCCCGTAAATGTACAAGGCGCCGGATGGGGCAGATATGCTTTACTTCTTTGAAGCGGCAAGCAGGAAGGTTACATATGTTGCTTCGTCTGCGTTTCGCAAGACCTACTGATAGAAAACTATATGCGTAACAATACACACGAGAGATACATGCTGCTTGAAGAACGAGAAAAGTATTTTTTCTCCAAATGGAACCGTACAATACCATAGTAGAATGAAAGCCGACACTGCGGCCGCAATACACGCAATCATCGAGCGGCATTAGAAAATAATAAAAATAAATAAATAAAAGAAAGAAAAGGAATTTATTCTTAAGGCATAACTACATGTCATATGCAATTATGAACCCCATTTGATTGGTCTGAACGCAAATACCAGCGCGCGAAGTTGTACGAATGACCCTGCCGAGCAGTATCGCCAGCAGTTTCCAACGGCGCGACCTTGATGCGGCCCAATCCACTTCGACCGCAGCGCCGCCCCAGTGTTTTTCCACGTCCGGCGCCTCACTGCAAAGCATGCGCCGCCCCAGCCGCTCGTCCCACTCGACCATATTCTAGTACACTCTAGTAGCGGGGCTCGGAGCGAGTGATTTAGTCCGGAAAATCTAACATTGGCACCTAGATTCGTCCAAAAAATTGGTCGCGAAAATGCATTAGCTCAATGGGAATCCTGAGGGTACATCTGTGAAGTCCGGAATATCCAACAAGTCCGAATTTTTGGAGTCCGAAAAATCCGTCGGCTACTGTATTGGAAAAGTACCGCCATCTACTCTCTCCTCACCGTCTCCTCGTAGTCGCCTCCCATGGCAGCGTCGATAGCGACCGCAGTTTCGTCCGCACGTCTTGCAGCGAAAGGTAGTTTCGTTTTGACTTGGTGCGTGTGTCAGCCGCCTGCCTTCTGAACCGCAAGGTCGCCGTCCATGATCACGTCGATAGCGGCCGCGGTTTCGTCCGCAGTAGTTTCGCTTTTACTCAGTGCAAAGCTGTCGAAGATAAAAAGCACCGGCTACATCGCGATGGACGGACAATTTGTTGCCGAGCACCTGAGTGGCGAAAAAATAATCGGGATGTGCGCCCGTTGGTGCAAAGCGCGTCTCGGATGAAAACGCGCGCCGCGAAGGATGTCGCGAGGCCTTCGCCGCTGCTAGCGCTAATCAGTCATGAGATGAAGAGAATTTCAGCTTCCGCACTGGTCTTGTGCTAAATAGAAACAAGATTGGACGATTCATAGAGTAAATAAAAGCGTGTTGACGTAGTGAAGCATTGTTTGTTTTCTTGATACCCTCGACAATTCGACATTCGGTTAATTCGGGGGGGGGGGGGGGGGGGGGGGGGTTCCTTGGCACTTTATGGAGCTTAGTAGGGTTCCCTGGGATGAACGTACTTGAGAACCCCTGCTCTATGGGAATCCTGAGGGTACATCTGTGAAGTCCGGAATATCCAACAAGTCCGAATTTTTGGAGTCCGAAAAATCCGTCGGCTACTGTATTGGAAAAGTACCGCCATCTACTCTCTCCTCCACCGTCTCCTCTCCTACAATGCTTGTATTTTTCATTAATATTTGCTTTTGAAAGCAAGGCGACGGTGGCGCCCCTCAAAAGCCCCCGTTGAAGCTTTCAGGTCGGGCGCGCGCCGCCTCCGCCACCGGTGGCTTCGCAGAGGGATATTCGACATGGCGCTGAGGCAGAAAAAAAAAAACAAAATATAAAGAAGTGAAAGCGCACACTATCATCGTCCAATCAGAGATACAGGAGAGAGAGTCTACATAGTTTTAAATAGTAGGCTCACCTTACTAATTTGATACTCATTAAATGTGAACATGTTTTATACGCAAGTTTTATCTATGGTTTCTGATACTGTACTTCTCACTTCCAGAGAGTGCATATTCCCGGAAGTGTGCCCTTTCTCCAGAGCTGGCTGCTGTGGTTGGTGCTGAGGAGGTAAGTCTGTCTTGTAGTCTTGGTCATTTTAAGGGTTTTCTGCTCTGATGGCACTTGACACCATTTTTAAAAATACATTGTTTTTTTATTCACGTCATAGTGTGCGTAGTTTTGAGCAAGACATTCTGCTGTTGTATGTCTGAAAGCATTCATATTTTATTATATGCCACTCCTTCGTGCAGAAGGTGCAGAGTACTTTGTTCAATAGCTAGCTATTTATAATTTTGAGTTTTCCATTGGGAAACAATGGTGCATTGTGCGTGCCACTTATTGGGCTGGCTTTTGCTCCGCTGAGGCTGTGGATTGATATCTGTGCAAGGGCATGTTGCACTTCTTACAGATTGCGTGATGCTTTTGTACACTATCCATGCTTAATTTACTTGCCCATTGAAATTACCGTGATGCCTGCCCTTCCCTTTGTTTTAAAAGCAAGTCTATAAGGCCCGCTTCACTATCATTTGCCTTTACTTTGATCAACATTTACATACCTGCCAACTCTTCCGAATTCCGTAAAATGTACGAATTTGGACCCGTCTTACGATTTTACGAATGTCGACTCAGTGTTTATGGAAAAGTGGTTATATTCGCAAAATTATTTTTTTAAATTTCTAATAAAGTCACACCGTTGCTGGTGTTGGGCGGGGACGCCACTTACATAGGGACGCATAGAGATGGGGGTGTGCGCCGTAACCTTTATTGTCTGCAGAGAAAGGACATTTTCACTCTGTGACGTTGCCTTCGTCATCGGGTTGTTGGACGACCTGACGGCCGAACGTCACTGGTTGTCATTACTCTCAACATAGAGATCCACCTGTACGTAAGTGGCGCCCCCAGAGATGACAGCGATTTCGGGTCGATGCGGCAGGCACAGTTTCTGTATTGGAGGCTGTGGCTGGTCGTCTCGCCTGTCACCTTCGCTAGGCTTTTTTCGCGAGTACGATCTGTTTTGTGAGCCTTGCTTTTTTTTGTGTGTGCGACGTGCTGCTGCATCGGGCGCAGTGTGACTCCGGCACTCCGGTGTTTCGTAGCCGTAGCTGCTACGAAGTGTGATGGCGTGCTCGATGCCTCGTTAGTACTAGACCATAGCCTCCTCGATTGTGACTAGACTCGATCAGTACTTCCAAGTGTGTTTGAAGTCGTACCCTGCAGCAGAATTCCCGTGCTCCCCCCCCCCCCCCCCCTTTGGTCCCGAGTTTACGAATTTGAAAGTCTTGAGGTTGGCAGGTATGCATTTATGTTTTGTGCATTTCACTGAGCTAACCCAGCAACATTTTCGTGATTGTTCCCATTTGGGCAGAATCAAAAACCTACGCAAAAAAATTAGCAAAACTCTATAAAAAGTTGGATTTTCCGTGCCCCGGATGTCTCTGTGGACTTCAGAAAATGTTACTGAACAGTTGTTTAGCTGGCAAATCAGTGCTGCCGAATCCCCCTAAGCTAGAGGAATATTCATGAAAGGTTAAAACTTGTCACTCAGCCGACTACGAATCTACAAAGGAAACCTACACTGTATTCTGAGAAAAAAAAGCTTCGAGGAAAAATTCATCCTGGCCTGAGGGAACCAAAATCTTTCTGCCAGGGTTGTCGCTCTACAAGCAAAGTGATATTATTTTGCACTAAAAACCAGAACCACTAATACGACTCCTGCATAATACAGTAGAACCCCGCTGTTACGTTTTTCACGGGACCGTAAAAAAAAACCCCGTAAGAGCCGGGAAACGCAAGAGCCAGGAAACAGGAAAAATTGAGAAAGGGGAGTAGTATTGAACTGCACACAATATTATTTTAATTCTTACGTGCGACAAAAAGTAGTTTCGCCCGACAGCTGAAGCATCGATTGCGATGAGCTATACAAAGTAAGAATAGTAGTTTTATAGTCTGTATAAACTTGTAAACATTCGGTTATTAACTAATTAACAAACGTGTCAGCGCCCACAGGCAAACATGAACACATCACACTCGATGAGCGCGGACACGCGCAGTTAAGCGCCGCTGCAGAAGCGAGCGAAGTGAACTTCGTGCTGTTGTCTATCGCTTCAACCTAAACTGAGCGCCGAGAACACGCAGCACGCACAAAGCCACGAGCCGCAGATGCACCTACACTGCGTAGAATCTGCCCCCACGCAGATCGCTTTCAAGATACGGCCCGCGGGACCGCGCGCCGCCGCGCAGTATGATGCCAGAGCACAACGCTGCCCGCTGCGAGGGGAGCCGACGAGGACTGCGCGCGCGAAAGAAAGCATACGGCGCGCGGCGACGGCGTTATCGCCCTTGGACGGCGTTATCGCCCTTGAACATCTATGAGCCAAAACCAATTTTAGGGCCGCAAGGCGTCATAGACATCATCTTTAGATAGCAAAAGCGGATATCAAAGGCCATACTTTTGCTGGCGGAAACCAAAAATACGTAATAAATGTCGCCCCCAGCACTTTGGGCGGCCAATGCCATCATCAAGCAACCAAGCCAAGCGACATGAAAAGTCAAAATGGCCGCTCGGACCGGCGCGGTGTGGCATTTCGCAACGTATGATGCGGGAACGGTCCCACAGTTGCGACGTAACAGCGGGGTTACCAATGCATTGGGTTCTATGGGAGCTGTGCCGGGACCGGCCGAAAACGACGTAACAGCCGGGAAAACGCAGCACCCGGGAACGTAACAGCGGGGTTCTACTGTATATATCTATATATTGACTACGAGCTGGTATAAAACCATGAAACCGCTCCGGCCGAAATGTCGAAAATAATACTGTTGCATTTTTAAACGTGGATGTCGTTAAATAATTATGCAATTGCAAGTAACCTATTTCAACTGTGTGTGTGTGTGTGTGTGTGTGTGTGTGATGCAAGCAGGAGGTTGCGGACGGAGATAAACATGGTCACCCGAACACTGCCTTTAATCTGCGTCTTCCTTGCCTTCCATCTACTGTCCATCTGTACACCATTACACATTCCCCCTCCCCCCAAGAGAGCGCGCGCAAAAAACAACACAGGAGGGAGCAATGGCAGACTGCAAAATAACAATGTACAAACGTGCATTTGGTTCAGTGTCCCAAGTTTGTGCTATGTATACTGATTAAAAGTTCAGAATAAACTATAGCAGTCCGGTCACGTCTAATGTAGCTCTGGTGGGCAAAGCTGACTGTTGCGGTCCAGATGATGTCTACATGCGCTGTATGTTGTGAGCACTGATCGTCGTACATATTCAGCTCTTGACAAAACTGAGTACAGTTCAAGCAGGGGTGGATCTAGGTTTTTTCTGAGGGGGGGATCAGCTTCTGTCAATGATGATGATGATAGTAGCCTTTCTTATTTACTGAAATTTACCGTTTTTCCTCACGATAAACACGCGTTTTATACGGCTAAAGCAACACCTGTAGCCCTTTGTGGTGGCTCAGTCAGCTCTGGCGTTGAGCACGAGATCTAGGGATCAAATCCTGGCCGCGGCGGCCGCATTTCGATGGAGGCGAAATGCAAAAACGCCCGTGTTCTTGCGTTGTAGTGCAGGTTAAAGAACCCCAGGTGGTCAAAATTAATCCGGAGCCTTCCACTACGGCGTGCCTCGTAATCGGAACTGGTTTTGGCACGTAAAACCCCAGATAGAGGAAGAAGACCTGTAGCGAAGCCAGGTATCGGTTTCTGCGAGCTTATAGGAAAAGGACGTTACCCAATACAGCCATGTTCTTGGTGGCTGCGCCTGATAATACAGGGTGCTCAAAACTAAGTTTTATGGTTTCCTTAAAGTTAGGCACTGGGAGGCACTGCGAAGACCACCTGTGCAAATAAGTTATGTGGCTAGGGGGCACAAAGTGGGATGATAATTATCGCTGTGAGCACCCCAACTAACTAAAATTGAACAATTATTTTTTGTTGACTACAGTAAGTGGGTATGTTTGTATTGAAAACTTAGAGACAGTCGAGTTTCTACACAGTATCAGTCGGAAGAATTATTCTAGCGTGTCCGTGCTCCGAGATATCAGACTCCAAGTTTCAATTGTCGTACTGCGCAGAATAATCGAGAATAAAGACGCGACAATTCTCATGAATTCCGGTGAATGATCATGAAGCTCAATGACCACTTCTGTGGAGGGATGGCGGTGCCATCTTCTCTCTGGAGTCGTGGTGGTGTGTTGACTAGAGGAACGTTCTTGAATACGGGCGTAACGCTCCGTTCCAACGCAGCAACCACTACGCTGGTTGTTTACGATATGCGAATCGCCGCGTATGAAGACTCAAGACGCCACCTACAAAAATACCGATGTGGCATAGTAGGCGAGAGCGCGAGCCAGCGTCTTCATGGTTTGTTTCCCACGCGACGTCATCCTTTTACACAGGCGCGCATCTGCTCCCGTTTCTCTAACCACGCGACGCCATCCTAGGCCCGCTGCGCTGGCGTTGGCCGCTGACGTCGCACTCCCCCACTTTGCAGCCGTGGCTCGAGGCTTCGCCCCGCTCCGCGAGAACGCCCACTCAGATAAACGGATCCGGTGGGCTTGAGCCTCCTATGCTTAATGTACGACAATAAAACTGCGAAGTTACAAGTGAAAAACTTGTAGCGTACGAACGGTACTGTGCTCGTACTGGATATTGTCAACGTGTAACTGTGATCACAATGAGTGCTACAGTTAAAAAAAGTTGCCTATGCGTAGTTCTTAGTTTAGCTGTTAGTTGTTATTATTTATATATGAACACTTCAGCAAGAGATCTCTTTCATTAAGCAGGTTGGTCGCGGAACCGATGACAGCCAATGAGGCAACCGTTGACACCCCAAGGGGAAACTTAAGTTAATCAGGCGCGAAGGCGCTCGAGCGGACCTCGGCGTGTTTGGCAAAAGGGACGTCCCCTCGTTCATTCGACGCCACCGACGGGACGAGTAAGGCACAGCAGGCGCCAGGAGGTCCAAGGTGTTCATGAGAAAAATTAACTACGGCAACTTCGCGACACCACACTCCTACGGAATACAACTAAGCTTGTGAGTGAGTTAGCTCTACTTCTACATGGCTGATACCACTGGTACTCGCGAAAAATACTTTTGAAGAATACTGGTGGCCATATTTTTTTGCGACAGGGCCATCTCCCTGTCAGCGAGGGGGCGATGCAGAAATCTGAGGGGGGGGGGTCAGGACATCCGGACATCCCCCCTGGATCCGCGCCTGAGTTCAAGCGCCTTGAGGTAGCTGGAGCGGTGGTTGCTCTTGAAACTAGTTTGGACGACAGGATGCACCTTGCGAGTTTTTGTATTGTGCTCACGTAAGATGTACCGTTGGTGCGTGAGTCGTCTCGTTTCTGATGCTTGGAGATCCGCGTTTCCTGAAATGTCTGCTCGTTGTTCGAGGTTACTGAAGCCAGAAAATGCTGCCATTCCATTTTTCCGTCGCATGCGGTGTCGTCGTAGTTGTCCTCACAATAGACACAGTCTTGACTGGCGGCGTTAAAGAGTTCCTTCGTGACGGCGTACTTGGGTTCACCTCGTGTCGGCTAGCGAGTTCACTTGTAGTCTCATCCGTGTCTTCGGAGATGCTGTTCGTCATTGCCTGTGCCGAAGTCGCCTTAGTGGTTCCTGAAGTTGATGGAGTTGGTGTTGATATTTCTGAGGTTGTGTTTCCATCCGATTTTGTCTTTGATTTGTTTTGCAAATCGACGTGGTAGTCTGTGGTTAGCTAGTGCATTGCTCTTGTGGGAGACTTGTCTGGTGGCAAAAGCATTGTCAGGCTTCACAGAAGGCTCTGCTGATGCGTCATGATGAATGGTTGCTATTGTCCTATGGCAGAGTGTGATGCTTAGGGTTTGCGTCGCTTCTGCAGTGGCAGCGTTTCCTTGGGGTGTTATACGCGGAATAAAGTTTATGTTGCGAAGTGATTTGGTCTCCAAATGCACATGGCTCAGCCGTAGCTGCTGAAAGAGTATTGTTTTCCTCGTGAAAAGAGCACATGCTGTTGGTGGTTTCCCTCTGACCTACTATTGGATAGTAAGTCGAATTCGCTTCATCAGAATGAATAGTAGTTGAGCTTGAGATGTGGTGTTGTCTTACAGTGGTGGAGAGTGCGCTGGTTCACAAACTTTCTATGTGTATCATACGATCTCCTACATGTCTATGTTTCATGATGGTCACAGAGACCTAATGTATGCACAGGGTTGTTGGCCTTTTGCAAAAGGTCTATAGCACCTTTAACTCTTTCCGTACCGTGCCCATTGGGCATCGTTAGCCTGCTATCGATGGTTTGAAACGCCGCTTTCGAGACCTTCCGCACCACTCACGGACACACTGCACCGTCGGATGTGAAGGAGGAGAACTGTATTTTTGTTTTCTAAGCAGTTCGCTTTTTTCCCGCCAGGTGGTAATTTTTGAACGTGCTCCGAAGTTTCGTCATCGTCAAAGTAGAAAGCAAAAATGCGGGTGTCTTTACAAACTTAATCAATTTTATCCCACAATCTTGATTTTGGCAATTTATATATTTTTTATGACATGCATTTCGTTAGCAAAACTTTTATGCGTGAAAAGTGCATTCATTCTGCTTTTTGTTTATGTATTACATAAAACATTGAGTGTAGTAGTTCCTTCAGAAAAAAATATCTGGCATAACCTACAAAAAACACCTCCCCATGGTAGAGAAAGAGTTAATGTCCATCATCATCTCATCACTCTCAGATAGCCCTTTTTTGATGTCTATGAAGAATTGCAACATGTCGTCCTCCGTACAGTTCATAGCGTGTTTGATATTCTGCATTTATCAAACAACTCCACAACAATCGCAAACGGTCTGGTGGCCCACACCTAGACTAACCACTTCACTAGTTCGTGTGACGCATGAAATTCTCTGGAGCGCCAAGCAGACGTGGCGCGACTTGTTGCCGCTAGCCTAACATGTCACAAAACTTATCGTTTGAACGTGCTTTTTTTAATCAGTCATCATCCTTGCACTATGCAAGAACAAATTTTGTTGGCTTCCCTGGTCGCATAGACGCTGGCTCTGATGGTAGGCAATTGCGAACACGGTTTTGGTTTCATACCAGATTGTGCCTCCCACGGAATTATCAGACAAATTTTCCTTGTAAAAAAGGCATGCGTGAAAATCGTATAAATATTGTAACAATTTATTGGTGAGCAACCAGCTTCACTTTAAAATATTCGTGGGGCAGGCGACGTGTAGGCATTTTTGATGGGAGATGACGCGTGTTCGATGCATTCACTGTATGCTAAGGGCTCCCAAGGCGGATACTGCTGCAATAGGAGTCACGACTGCGGTCAGTCACCATTGGGGTCGGGTGCATGCATGATGACCAGCTAAGTTTGAATTATCCAGTGAAGGCTAATTTTCGCATTGAAATAACAAAAGTTTGTTAGGCGCCAGCCTGCACCTTCGGTCATGATCGAATTAACGGAATTCTACTGTATAAGCATCTGGAGAGGCTATGCTATTTAGTGGGGGTGTAAAGCACACATTACCTAAACATAATCTCTTCTTTCTGCAGATGGCCCGAAGTGCAGTGGTGAAGAAAATGTGGTCCATTGTTCGTGAGAGGAACCTTTTTGTAAGTTTATTTTCTTTTCTGCTTTGCCAATTTCAGGTTTGGTACTGCTGTGCCAATTGTGCCAAGCTGCTGAATTTGTGATTTGCCTGCACCAAAATCGTAAAAATGCTTCAAATTGCGCCCAAGCTACTCCAAAGCACTGAGTGTCACCATCAAGGGTTCATGTTTTAGGTCAGCTTTAGAAGAAAATGACAGCTAGGTAAAATATCCTGGTGTTTGTCATCATTCTTGGGTATATGGAGTTGCCACAGCAGTCTAGTCTCGCACCATCACAGCCTGCATGCATTCCAGTGCATTCACATGCAATAATGCGTGATCATATAAGTGTGCCCGCAATCACGTGTTTCTGTTTTGTTGAGGGCCATTGAGTTGCATATTTTATCGCTTATCCCGTGAGAGGTCAATGTGCATAGAACAGTAGGTGCGTGATTAATCTTGCCAGTGGTGCCAGTAGGCCAAACAAGCCTTCCTTGCTTGGTTACCCGGTGTCGGGAAATATTGTAGTTATTTTAAATGACTTTTCACGGGACAACTGCTGATACGTATTTGTTTATTTATACATGTGTGGTTGTTCTGCTTACGGCGACACGAGTACAGTAGCCGACCGATTTTCCGGACTTCACGGGGACTGAAAAATAATCCGAAAAATCGAGCAGTCCAAAAAACCAAACAGTCCGAAAAACTCTCCCCCCCCCCCCCCCCCCTAGAAAAAAATTATGAGGCTTAGAGCGGCTTAAGAAAAATGTCGCAGTTTCGCCCAAAAGGCGGAGCATCGATTGCCAAATTAATAGACAGCGATACGAAGTAAGGATGTTAGTTTTATTGGCCGTATAAAGTTGTAAATATGCGCTTACTAACTAAATAAGCACGGTGTCACGCGCGCACAGGTTACATATGAACACATCTCGCTCGATGACCGCGGGCAAATTGACCTTTGCGCTGTCTATTCTCTCGCTTCAACGCGAACGTCAAAAAAAGGGGGGAAAAACGGCACATACGAAGTTACTGGCACTCGGCGCTTGCCCTTTGTACCCATCGCAGATCGCGGGCGCACACTTCGGCCACATAGCAGATCGCTTTCAAGATACGGTGCCTGCGCGGCAGCTCCGTCGGCAGCAGCCGCAAGAGCTGAATGCAACTAACTCCCCACCGTCTCCGCCACCTTCTCCCCGTGCCCTGCGAGCGAACGAAGTCCGCGCGCGCCTCCGGCCGTGCCGGAGGGAACCCTCGCAAGCTTTCACCCACAGACAGCATACGGCGCAACTGAAACTTTAAAAAAAAAATGCAAGTGCAGCTTTTTTGGAACATTTTGTCGGCCAAGGAAGAGCGGGCATGGCCTCGGAGACGAGAGGATATCGTGCGTCTACTAATCTTGAAGGCTATACAGGGGGGCACTGGAAGCCAAGCCAGCGGAAAATCCAACATGGCGGCCTCCAAGATCTGGTAGCGTGGCTCGGAGCGAGCGATTTAGTCAGGAAAATCGAACATTGGCACCTAGATTCGTCCGAAAAATCGGTTGCGAAAATGCATTAGCTCTATGGGAATCCTGCCGGTACATCTATGAAGTCCGGAATAACCAACAAGTCCGAATTTTTGGAGTCCGAAAAATCTGTCGGCTACTGTATGCGTTGGGGAAACTTAATTTTGAACGCTTCAAATGGGCTGCGTGTTGTTTGATAGGAGCCTTCTAGCATGCTCATGTCATATTTGAGTCTTAAGGACATTCAATTCAGTTATTTGAAGCACCTATGTGGAAAGAATGTTACTGCTTTTGTCAAGCACAGATTTTTTTCTCGCTTAGTGGTGAAGCATGCTGAATTTAAGTCATGAAAGTAGAGGAAGAACTAAGGGGGTGGAAGAAGACAGGGCAGGGCTCGGGGAGTAGAATGAAATGGCAGGATACATCCATCTGTATTAATTTGTGTTCCCTTTAATTATGTTTCTTAGGAACGCTACAAGTGGGTGTTAGCATCTAAAGAGACCATACAGTGGTTAAAATGAGGCATATACAGGGGTGCAGCAGCTGAGCTGTGCCAAAACCGTGATATATGTCGAAATTGCGCCACGCGCAAAACGCCTGAGCAGCCGCGAAATTTCTCGGTTACAATTACATTGCTATGGCTCTTTTAACGGACTGTGGGACTCACATAACGCCTTTGCTTGCCGTGAAGCGTAAGAAATCCAGGCTGACTGACTTCTGGAAATAAAACTTCTGGTAAGCGCAAGCTTGCCAATCTTGCAGACTTTGTCATAAATATGCAATGAAATTGAAATAATCCAAACTGCTCCATTGTGACGGTGCATGTGCAGCGAAGTGAGTGTTTCGCTGATCGGCCGGGCACGCGCTTTAAGTTAGGCGTCGACCACAATGCATGAAAAATGCTGTAACTTCGGCGCGAAATGAATTCTTTCATAAAGTTGACACTTCATTGACCGCCTTTGGTACGTCTCAGGTACGTCTCAAGCGTTGCCCCCACGCCATAGCAAAGATTTCCCGGACAGTGGTTTCGGTTTCGTTCGCGGCTTTCGTTCGCCCATACTTGCACCTTTGTATAAGTGGCACCCTCCTAAAAACGGCAGTTCTTCAAAAAAAAATGTATATACAGTAAAACCTCGATAATTCGAAGGTCGGCGGACCGCGAAAATTCTTCGAATTAAGCGGATTTTCGAATTAACCAAAATGAATAATAAAAAAGAAAACAAGCAAGAACTTGCCGCAAAAAGAAATCACCTTTATTTCCCATGTTCAAGAAAAATTACTCAATGTAATCACCGATGCGGGATTACTTGGCGCGCTGGTTCGCCGCCCCTAGTGCCATGCTCTCCAGCTGGCTCTGGGGGGGACTTCTACTCTTCTAACAACTGCGTACGTAGCGCCGGAGCGGTTTCTTGCGCGCACCGTATCTTGAAAGCGATCTCCAGACGGCTCTGAGCTTTTGTATACGCTGTGCTCTCGCCGCTCAGGTTCCGTTGAAGCGATAGACCGCGCGAACCTTCGCCTTCGCTCGCTGCGACCGCCGCGCTTGTTAATTCAGTGAGTTTTTTTTTTTTTTTTTTCTCTCTCTCTCTCTCTCTCTCTCAAGTTTCGGTTGCTATTTTGAACGTGGTGTGTACACTGAGCAGGTGTCTCGGAGACCCATGTCTCAGTGATCGGCGCTACCTCCTGTACCTTAGCGAGAGCTGAGCGGTGCGAAGCTCGTTTCTTGGATCTCCATGGCGAACTCCGTTGACGGAGATCGCCAATGCGGTGACGTTCGTGTCGACTGTACACAGAGACGTCATTGCTGTGCAAATCCAAGCAAGTCGATCCCCTCCAAGCGTAGTATGAGGCAGGGCATTTTTAGAGATTTTTTTTAAGCCGCACTAATAACTTTTTTTTCGGCCGACCGAGTTTTCCGGACTATTTTTCAGTCCCCACGAGCTCGGAAAATCAGTTGGCGACTATACGGAGCGCCCTAACCTAACCGCCGCACGTTGCTACTAGCCGGAAACTTCGAATTATCCGAATAGAGCCGCGCGGGCCATTCAAATTATCCGGTAGAATTTGCATTGAGAATGACGGGACCGCCCAAATTCTTCGAATTAACCGAAATTTCGAATTAACCGAGTTCGAATTATCGAGGTTTTACTGTAAGTCGTACTGGTGTAGAAGACGCACCTGTTCATTCGGTGTACAATTTTTAAAACATTTGTGACGTTTCACTCCGTGAACACGGGTCACGTGCAAGCGTATGGGTGTCATTCCTACATAGCGTAAAATTCCGAGCAAGCGCCCCCCCCCCCCCCCCCCCCTCGAGCAAGTCGAAATTACCGGCAAAGTTAGGGGGGGCGCTATCCCGGAACGGCACCAAAATTCAAGATGGCCACGACAAAATTTTCCCGAAAAAAAAAAGGAAGCGAAGTGGGAATAGCATTAAAAGTTTATTGAACATGAACTTTATTACGCCAAAGATTTGTTAGTGGTGTTTATCACTCTCAAAACTACCGTTACTCAAGAGGCATTGCTCAAAACCACCGAAAGAACTACAGAGAGCGCATCGGCGCTGCACCGGCACGTCGCCGCGACCGGCGACACGAACATTGGTTATGCAGCTTCTATTCCAGGCAAAATTATGTCCGCTATAGAGCAAAGTGACGCGTAATGTTCACTTTATTAAAAACCATATGTCCACGGTGAAACGTTTAGCACTAATGAGTGTTCCGATACAAGTGAAGCTCAGCCGCAATGCATGGCTGCCGACGGCGGACAGCGAACTGCGGCTCGGCCATGCTCGCATCGCAGCTGGTGGCGCCGCAAATATCAGCATGTTTACTTCATCGTGTGAAATTATTGCGAGGAGAGGGTAAAGCGGCAACGGCGGTAACAAAACATTGCTGCTTGGGAGCATCAGCGGTTCGTGCTGACGCGCCGTCTGCTACAGATTCGAAGTGAACTGAAAAAGGCCTAGCGATGATATCGGTGGCGAGTGATTAGCTGCAGTGAAGCTGCCGGCGATGCCAGAGTGTAGCCGCGACCACTCCTTTGTCGCCGAGTGGTCACGTCACTGTGCCGCAGGGAACTCCTCTGCGCCGTGCGAGAGGCAGATCTCGCCGACGGCCGGCGGTCCGTGAACTACAGACTGCCAGCTGCAGTTCGCCCCAATGCACTTGTGTGCCCACTGGGACGCCCGGGTACGACCATGATTCGATAAATGGCTCATCGGGGCGCCCCAATGTGCAGCGGTGCGATTTGCCGAATTTGCCATTATTTTTGTGGACTGGATGTGGCAGGCCAGTGTTGGTGCGGAGCGGGAGGGGGGGGGGGCTTTCCCGGAACGGCGCGGTAATTTGAAATTGGCAGGGAATTTAGGGGGGGGCGCTTGCACGGGTGGGGGCGCTTGCTTGGAATTTTACGGTAATTGCAATAGCAATGATAAGGCACACCAGGCGCATTTCTGCAATCTTGGTCGCCGCGACATTCCGTATAAAGTCTAAAGGCGATAACATCGTCTTCGTGCGCCATATGCCTTATGTGCAAGTGAAAGCGGGACGGTATTGCGGGAGGGAGGGGGTTGGCTTGTACTCTGGTAGCAACTGCGAAGTTCACGCAGCGGCGTGCGCGCCGTATCTTGAAAGCAATCTGTAGATGCGACAACTTCGGGGTCGGTTGATTCGCGGTCGGCCTGCCGCCCCTTGCGTTGCTGCTCCGTCCTCGCAAGGCATGCAGGAACTCGATAGTGCGCAGAACCCATAGCAATTAAGTGTTGGAGGTCAACCCAGCGTGCTTTGCGTGGCCATAGCCTCTAACCCTATTTTGACGGCAGTTTTGCCAGGGAAGGAAACGTACATAAGTCACACCGGTGTATAGGACGCACCGGCGGAAAAATCTGAAAAAAAAACGCGACTTATACACCTGAAAATACGATATATACATACTAATTTCACGTCAACGAAGTTCCGCCACAACGAAATCTTTCGCGTGTCCCGTGATTTTCCTTGTAGCGGTACTCCACTGTGTATATGTATATATATACACGCACACACACAGTCGACTCTCGTTACAACAGACCCTGATAATCGGAGATAATCCGACAAAAAAATGTCGTTTTATCCGAATTCCATAGTATCCGAAACTGGAGGCCACCTCCGAAACACCCAACAGATTGTCAAGCAGTCACTGCACGTTTCGACTACCGCCAGAACGTCGCAACACGTCAGAAAAAATAAAAACGAAAAAAAACGAAAGGGAACCACGCACGAAGAAATGCATGTGTACTTTCCACATGTTTGGCGAAGAAAAAGTTGTAGGCAGTGCACTGCTGGGCACAATCGAGGTCGTTCGGAGCGCGCCTTCAATTTCGCCAGGCGCGGCCTAAGTCAACCGTGCACGGCGAAACTGAATGCGCGCTCTGATCGTGCCCCTACCATCACCTACACTGCTAATGTGAATTACTGTATATACTCCCAGAAATCCAATGCAAAGTTGGGTGGTGCGTTTATTATGCAGGGTAATTTTAGGGTGTTTTATGAGTAAGCGTTCTTTATGAAACTGCTCCAAGTTTGGGATTTACTGCTCCAAAACAGTTTTTTTTTTTTCTCCATAACCTGCTCCAAAAGTAAGATTTTCCTGCTCCAAAAATTGCTCCATATCCTATTTTGGCTGTTGCACCACTGCATATAGCTTTAGCTAATGGGAAACCCTTTGATCCAAAGGTACCCTGCAATCTCTTGAGTTAGCGCGCCAGAAGTAAGTTAAAGGGGCCCTTAAACGATTTTGACAATACTGTACAAATGTACTGATTGTTAGGGTAGGTTGTTTTTATCATTAAGTGACACATTTAAGGGGAGATGCTACTCGAAAAAGGTTTTTCTTTATTTCTTGACCTAGAACATTGAAATTTTAAATATTGGTAGAGTTTGTGATGCCGATTTCAAAACTGTAATTGGTTTTCTTGTAGCTACAATAGTTCCAGAGTTCCAACAACTTTGCTAACAGAATATAGGGTTTTTTGTGCACACTTTTTAGCTTATTAAAATTTTCATACAGAATCCCATATAGCTCATTTTGCTGCACATGAGCAGTATATTACTGAAAAGAACCTCAAATGTGGGCATAACATGCTACCTTTTTTTTAAAAAAATCAAGAGTACCAAATCTATATTTACATCTACCCCATCGGCATTTCAAGTTATGAAACAAAATATCTGTAATGTATATTGCAACTTTATATAGATATCAGTACTTTAGAGTGTTTGAAGACGCTCTGTGCAAAATTTCATTAAGATAGGACAATTTTAAGTGCATGAAAGTTTGTGCACCACATGTCAGAATTGCCTCAAAATGCAAATTGAGAAAAATGCATTTGAAAGTTGTAAACATGTTTATTCTTCAATATACTGTGGGATTTGCATGAAACTTTGTGATAGCATAGGACAATCACCCTTTCCACATTCAGTGCCTTTAAAAACGCCCAGCACCATAGGTTCGTCCTTCTCGGCGCTGGAGAATGGAGTCATCAAGGCGCACTCTCTTTGCCGCGTGGCGACGATGAGCCCTTGCCTCAGCTGTCTCACATGCAGACATTCTTTGAATTCTTCTGTGGTCACGGGATTGGCCCAAGGTGATCAGTTCATCAGGTGGCAGTACACCAAGCTCTTGAAGGACGTGTTCGAAGCTTGAATGTCCCTTGTTGAACCATAACACAGCCATTGCGGCTGCAGTTTCCACTGCTGTCCGAGATGCAAACTTAGTCTTCGGACAGAGAAGCCAGATTTTGCTGTTCAAAGATTCTGCAGCATTTTGGGTCTTTCCTTGTAGACAGCGAACCAGCAGTTTTTCACCGTGAGGCGCTTATATATAGGAAGCACAGCCAACCCCTGAGCCTTCGTGAGGATTGGGTGTGGTCTGGTGTAGGCTCCCCAAGAGCTTCAGCTCGCCTGTGTTTGCACCAGGAAGTCGCCCTTCTGGACAGTATCTGTGGCTGCCTGCAGTGTTGCTGGATGATGAGTGAAAGTATGATGCCCAGATAGCACGATACATCTTCAGGAGATCACCCCTGTTGGTGGTTATAGCAATGCGATAATAGTTCTGCAGCTTCTGAATTGTGCCATCTTTCAACTTTTCTCCACGTGGAAGTCGTGTTGGAAGCTTCCTAAGTGCAGTGCCTAGACGCTTGGCTACGTGATTTGTGCATTCCTCCTTGTCCACAACTAGTTCACCATACACCTTGGCTTCAGCAACAGCAGTGTATGCTTTGCTATCCCCGTCACTGAGGAACTTCGTGAGGCGCAATGGTGTCTCGTATGATGGCGTCCTCCTCCATATACGCAAAGCTGCCTCAGTCTCCATAGCATGAGAGGAGCACTCTGTGTTTTTTTCACAAACGGGACTGTGAAATGCCTGCCATATTTCCTCATCAGTACCCAAGTCTTTATGTCGGCTACAGGCAAGGCAGTAGTTTGAGAGCACCTCAAAATCTAGGCACAAACCAGTGTCCACAGACACAGCAGTGCCTATTCCATTATGGCTTTTATGCCCTCTTTTCTGCCATGTTCCATCATACATGACAGCAACATCAGCTCCATCCGCCTTCTCTTTAGTTATAATTCTTGCCTTCGCGAGATTTTCTTGCACAGCTTTGACAGCTGCGGCATGAACTTTTTTGCCAATTGCAATAAAACTCTTGTGATGCATGGGCGTTGGCAAGCCAAGAATAGCGCAAAAACGCGACAGCTGTTCATGTCGATGCCTATCGCACGCGCGGCCACTACAACTTTCACATTCACGGCGAAGCTGTCACGCGAGCTGCCGCTTCGATAGCTCCGTTCTGCACTGGTACCGATCGGATGTCCTTCTGGCACAACACGCCGTGAGCTATGCGCGGCGGAAAGCACTGACTCGGGGCATTCACTGTTATTGCAGTAGAGCTCGAGGAATGCAGAGAGGCCCTTACGTTTGCTTGCGGAGTCACGGACGACGAGTCCAGTAGTGTGGCACGTTGGCAAACGGCACCGCTTACCATTGCTGTAAGCGCACCGATGTCGCAGATTACTCCGTTCACGGAACCATCACCACTTCTTGTTCTCTCGTTTCGAAATGTCCTATCTTTTTTTCGGATGCGCTGATAAACTTGATCGCGGCGTCGTCGATATCATCGGAGTTCCCGCGAGCCACCGTATCCCCGCAGCCCTGATTAGGCCTAGCGGTAGGCGAGTCGCGTTCTTCCACAGTCGCTTTGCGTTTCGGCCTACGTCGACGCCCTTGATACTTGTTCTTGCTTCCGTATTTCCGAGCTCGAAAATCACGCTTCTTCGAGTGATCCATTGCGGACTAAGAGAAATGTAGAAACGCGCGGCAAGCGCTGACCTTCGCAAGCGCTCCGTGAGCGGGGCTGACTATCACGTGACCAGTCGGGACGGCCGGATCGGCTGAAAGTTGGCTGAAAGCTGACTTCGATACGGCTTTTTTTAACCAAAATACGAAACTGGAGGAAGTCCTGTATGCTAGAATAAGGCTTGATCTATCTCACTGAACAAACTGCAATGGCGGACGACGTCGAGTTTCCGAGAGGCGGGTGTTCTAAAACAGCCGTTATACGCGCAAATTCGTGACTTAGAGAGCTACCTTGGCTGATGCAGATCGATTTTTCACCGATTTCTCGTTCGAATTCAGCCTTGATATTTAGGAAAGTAAGAGTTTAATGACCAAAAATAATTTTAGAAGCAAAATCTCAAAAGCGAAATGTTCGCGAAAAAACGCGATTTTTTCGACCCGCATCTCCCCTTAAGCACTCCACGTAAAGCAGGTAATTTATTACAGTAGAACCCCGCTCATACGTTTTTCACGGGACCTCAAAAAAACGTAGGAGCCGGGAAATGCAAGAGCCGAGAAATAGGAAGAATTGAGAAATGAGAGTAGTGTTGAACTGCACACATTATTTTAATTCTTAACTGTGAAAAAAAGTTGTAGTTTCGCCCGAAAGCCGAAGCATCGATTGCGATAGCAAATTAGTAGACAGCTATACAATGTAAGGATAGTAGTTTTATCGTCCGTATAAACTTGTAAACATTCGCTTATTAACTAAATTAACAAGCATGGTGTCAGAGCCACAGCCAAACATGAACACATCACACTCGAGCGTGGAGACGCACTGTCAAACGCTGGCATGAAGAAGTGCCGGTGCTGTGGCAGAGAGCGAAGTGACCTTCGTGCTGTTGTCTATAGCGCTTAAACGCAAACTGAGCGCCGAAACACACAGCACGCACAAAGCTACGAGCTGCCGACGCACCTACACCGCCTAGACTCTGCCCCCAACACAGATTGCTTTCAAGATACAGCCCACGCGCCGCCGCGCAGTACGCAGTTGATGCCAGAGTTGGGTGGCTAGCCAGAGTAC
>NC_051154.1:37541354-37610274 GCF_013339745.2 Dermacentor silvarum
TTACACTAAAACACATCAACTTAAATTAATAAAGCAAGCGTCACGCCAGTTTCGGCGAGTATTTGCTGCCTCATACTGCAACACCGGGAGACGTCGCTCGACATTCGTCGCTCGCATGCGGTGCGACTTTAGGCGACGAGCGACCCACGACAGCCATCTCCATCGCGTCGCTTGTCGCTGTCGCGCGCAAGATCGCGTGAAGCGGTTTATATACTTTAGCGCGCACTTTGCTGGCACTGTGTAATTGTTTCGCGTTCCGGCAAGAGCCATGGATTTTGATTCGAGCGATGGCTGGATTTTGATTCGAGTGAACAGGAGGACGTCGTCCTGTGCTGATGTGCTCTGCCGGGTGTCAGCTGTGGCAGCGCGGAAGCCTCCGAAGAAACCGCGACCCTCGTGGGTGGGCCCGTGCCTCCGCTCGCGTGAAGTGACCGGCCACGCAAGCCGCCTCCTGCCCGAACTTTGTGCGCATGACAACGAGTATTACGAGAGCAAGTTGTAATTTCTAGTTCGCATAGCGCGTTATTCGGTGCATAATTTAAAGCGAAGCTGTTCACCCGCTCTACACCTTTGCGTGGCGTGCTCATCCACGAACGGCAGCTGGAAAAAGGGTTTGTGTTGTGCTTTCTTTTCCTGCTGTTTAGCTTCCAGCGAATGCGACCGCGTACATTCGACACATTCCTGCAAGCACTGCTGCTCCCAGAATCACAAAAAGCAACCACATTGGGGGTGTAGCCTGCATATCGTGACGCGGAAACCCATTTTGGCGCGACAGACGACAAATACCATCACCTTCGGCGCGGCGCGTGATGGTTGAGCAGCTTTGCGACCACGGTCGCGCGACTGAAAAATCGAGCAGTGAGCGACTGGCCCAAATGGCGCTTTTTCGAAAAAATCGACCATTTGCGACTGGTCGCGCGACCACTTGTGATGGCCCTTTATGGGCGTCAGTGGAGGCTCTTTGGTCTCCTGGCATTAGAACGCGAAAACTACGCGGAAGCACGGCATGAGCGTGCCGCAATGCCAACCGGACGAGCGCGGCGCGTACCAGCGTACGCGACCGTAAAAAGCGGCCATATTGAATTTTGCTCAAAAAAAAAGGTACATTTCCGCTCCTGTTTGAACAGCGCCATCTGTCTTATGCCTACGTAAGTATATATTTTTCCTGTGGCGCCTAAAGCACAGAACACCATACAAACCCATACAAAGCGCCTGCCCTGCGTCAAAAGGGACTAGGAACAATTTACTTACTTACTAAGCTGCCGCTTCTTATTTTCGTACCACCGTGGAAGGTACAGTTTCCCTTCTCTAAAGTTGGTTCTTTATTCTATGGCCTCCCGCTCTCAGCGAGCGCGGCAATTCGCTGCGGAAACGAGTGGGAGGTGCGCCCGACAAAGCGCCCAAGCGTGTCTCTCGAGACGAAGCTGCAAATTTAGCAAAGACTCGAAGAAGTACGAGCTCGCGCAGTCGATGATATCGAGAATTATGAAAAACCGGGAGCGCCACGATCATGCAAGGCTAGAAGCAGTGGCGATGCGATCAACGGAAAAAGCGGACTTTGTGCGCCAGGACAACCCTCATGGGTGAAACTAACCACGGTGGACGCCGCTGACATTACCAAACTGCGGGAAGAACGTCGCTACTGACGATGAAATAGGTGGTGCTTCTCTAAGTGCAGGTAGTGCTGCCTCGTTCTGCGAAGAAGATCTTCCGCCGGGGCGATCGTTGTCCCGACTGACGGCGGCCGTTGTGCGACAGAGGCGACGACAGCAGCGGCAAGTGACGACGAGATTGACAGTGGCCCGTCATTGACACCGACCCCGATGTTCAACCAAAGTGCAATGTCGTCGATGGAGTCGCTCATTGATTTGACGCACGCTAAATTATAGCCGCCAGTGTTCGCGCAGCAGCTGGCACGCGAGGCATACGGCGGTTGTGAATCCGAAACTTCTGCGAAAGCAAGCGCAGATTTCTATTTCTGCGCGCCTAACGATTGAGACGCTATTTAGAGGTATAAATAAACGTTTTGTTTTTCCCAGCCTACTGTCTACAACGTCGATTTTTCACCGCAAGTGGCAAATTTGGGTTCGGGACTTCAAAAATATATTCGGTTTTTTTTTTTTTTCTTTTTTTTTTTTTTTTTTTTTTAACGGCAGTGCAGATATAGCGATGATCGATTATAACGTCGGATTTCGTTCTTGATATCGTTATAAGTGGACTGGACTGTATATGGTAACACAGATTTAGGGTCGTACTCAATTCTAACGAGCACGCAATTTTTGGACCTGTTTTATCGGAAAAAAAGTGCGCGCTAGATTCAAATAAATGCAGTATTTGTGGCTTGAGGGGAGCGTTTGCCGTCCAGGTTGACTGCCGAACTTCCAGGCAGCCGCACTGTAACCGGTATTTCGTGTCCCGCAACTGCATTATAAGTGGTTACGTTATAAGCGGCCTATACTGTACTGTGGCGGCGCGGCCCGTCCTTGTTACACTTGTTAGGTGCAGCATAGCTTCTCGCGCGTTCAGCTTTTGGCAATGCCTACGCTGCTCACCAGAAGCAGCACGCGACAGCGCTATGCGAGAAATGAGGGTGGAATATATTTGGCATGAAGTGTTAATGGAGGGACTACAATGAAATCTATCCCCAATATCCAGGCATCTCCAGAAGCCGAACACGTTCCAGCAGACGCTACACTGCACCTAACATTTGCAATGAGGTCAAGTTGCACTGTCGTTATCTGTGACATTTTTTGCAGCGCAGGAGAACTTATTTGTAGGTTTTTGTATTGAGCTAGTCCTATCACGTTGAAACAATGAACATAAACAGTTGTATATGTTGCCAGGTGGGGAATCATTCCCCACCTGGCAACATGTATTCAATGTGCCTAAGCGTGCTCGGCTAAAATGCAGTGCGGCTGGGACAAAGACGAGACACATCACAAGCACTTTCTGTGTCTCCTGTCTTTGTCCCATTCGTGCTGCGTTTTAACCAAGTTTTAACTTGTCCAAATCACGTTCGACTGCCATGCCATAAGCAGACCACTGTCTCAAAACAAGACCAAATAAGCAGCGGGTGTCCCTAGAGATGGCCTACAACAAACAGCTCATTTCAATGTTGCATTCAATCCCTATAATAATGTACTTGTGCATTTGAAAGAACAATCATTATTTCAATCTCCTAACAACAGCAGGAAAATTGTCAAGAACTGGCTTCCATAAGCAGCACAACAATGTGCTAATGAAATTATAATGACAATTGGAGAATTGGAGACAAAATTTATATATATACTGCAGTGATAACTGCCGTTTTGTCTAAACAGAGTGCTGAAACATTAGTGCCATCATGGCCACCATATTACACTTGTATCAGATGCCAAGTTTTCTTGCAGCACACAGCTCAATATTAGAGCTGAAAGATTGTAATTACATGCATCTGCATATTACATTTAACCTCTGTATGTAGGGCTCTCCCTAATATTATGCAATGCTTTAAGACTTTATTGTGTTTTTCTAAACACTGGTGGGTATCAAGCTATGCAGCAAGTGATGTGACAATTCATGAACAGAAATTTATGAAGAATATTCATTGGATTAAGCAAAAGTGCCACAAGAAAATGTGGCCTCTCTTCAGGTTAGGCAGCATTTCTCATTTAAACCTACCAGAAGGATGACGAACGTTGGCACTGAGGTGACCTTATACTTCAGGCTCACGTCTTCGACTTGTTCAGCATCGACCTGCACAGAAGAATCCATATAAATGCTTCTTTCCGAAAATGTACAGATTTGGGTTAGCAGAAGTCATCATGAAGACTTCGGTGTAGAGCAAGTAGTACACGGACACAGATGAAGAACGAGGCACACGCACACACTTCCAACATGGTGTGTGTGTGTATAGCCACATAAAACTATTTTCGGCAACTAAACCCTCACCTTACAGAAGTTTGTCCGCTCTAGATCTTCGTCTTTGACAAGGTCGGGCAATAAGTCATCCACCTGCTTACACTGAGGCGACCAGCTCGCATGGAAGTACAGGGCAAGCAGCTTGTCCCTAAGGAAGGTCACAGACATAAGTTCTGAATGCATAGCACAGATAATAAAATGTTTTATTGAAATCTGCTAGGCAAAAATGTGAGAACTGTTACAGCACTACTTAGAGCGTAATTCGGCAATAACCACGGCAGGCTCAATTGGAGACATGGTGTAAACAGCCTATACAATCGAAAAGCCAACTATCATGCGCCAGAAGCAACATCTTCAGTATTCTAAATGCCTTTTATACAGGCGAAAATGGAATAACGACTTTTATCATTATGGCCCGTAAAGCGTTAAGCACACGTGTTGTTAAGCAGAAATCGATTCGATAGGATTGTGTTATTACCAGAAGAACAGAATAAATTTAAAACTATCCAGTTCATTGCAAAAACCACCAAGTTCTTTAAACAAAACAGAAGGCCAAACGTTGCGAGACTACCTACTTTGCACCGGAAATCGCATCCTGAAGCTCTTTAGCATTCGATATAGCACTGCTACCGGACATGGTCCCTAAGCTCGTTCTGTGCAGCTACGCAAGAGAAAAAAAAAGTATTTCAGGTGTCACGCCACCACCAATATTTGTAGCCGTGCTTTCACTGCTTCCATACACGCATCCATGCACACAAACCTCCCAGCGACGCGTTACGAACGCGTGATCATAGAATAAAGAACCAAAAATCAGGGTTGCCAGGTACTCGCAGAACCACCCGCCAAATTCTGGCTCACTGGATGGGTGGATGGATGGATGAGGCTGAACCCTTTAAACCGGGCGGTGGCATACGCCACCTAGCCATGACAATTAACATATTTTGTACTTTGTGGTGGGTGAAATTTCACCCCTGCCTTGATTTTAGCCACCAATCAGATAACCTCTGTTTGGTTATTTCTACCCGCTTAAAGTCTATTTTGCCTTCACTGTCCCTAAACCCCAATGCTTTGAAAAAATCAGCCCCGTTGCTTTGCACTGTAGGGTTAAGCCCTTTACAGAAAAGTATGAGGTGTTCAGCCGTTTCCTCTTCTTCTCCACACGCACAGCACAACGTGTCTATACCTTGGTACTTGACTCGGTACCTCTTAGTCCGCAATACTCCCGTCCTGGCTTCAAACAACAAAGAGCTTCCCCTAGAATTATCGTAGATATTTTCTTTGGCAAGTTCTTGCTTGAAAGTTCGGTATGTTCCCAGTGCTGATTTCGTCTGCATCCCCGTTTTCCACAGACCCTCTCTGTTTCCTTAACCTTTTTCTTAACCGCTGTTTCCTGGTTCGCACCCCTCCTGCAGTCCAAATATTTGATTGACAGTTTTCTGGTCAGCTTCCTCCATTTTGTATCAACATTCCTCATGTACAAATAACTGAAAACTCTCCTTGCCCACCGCTTTTCTGCCATTTCTCTCAATCGCTCCTCAAATTCTATCTTGCTGCTGGCTTCCCTGCCCTCGAATGACGTCCATCCCATGTCACCCTGTACCCCCTGATTTGGTGTATTTCCGTGTGCTCCCAGAGCCAGTCTACCTACCCCTCGCTGCTTAATAGCGTCCTCGATCACCTTGCCCCGGGGTTGCCCCGAAACCAGAATGGTGCGCTGTGCACCGCGGTGGTGGCGCACTGCGGAGGGTCAACATCGAGGACAAAACTGCACCCCGTGCAGATGCTTGCATGAAGCGCCACTTTGCCCCTGGCGCGCAAAACGTGCGCAAAACGCGCGCGCGCACGTTTTATTGTTTGCAGGTGCAGAGGATACGCGGCAAGCACTCGAACCCTCGAACCTTGTCAAACTGCGTGCTCCGACCTACCTGGTTACAAGTACACACCAATGGATTTTATAGTTGATGGCAAGAGACATAATGTGGCGATGTCGGTGGATGAAATGAACGATTTTATGGCGAGTAAGTATTCGTTTTTAGCAACGCACGCGCGGGGAGTCGAGCGTAATGTCAGTAACACAGCGCGGTGCGCTTCTGCGACCCGCTTCCAGCAAGTTCTAGTAGCACAAAGATGGGGAGCCAAATAATCTCTCTACTTCGGTGTCGTCGAGGCGCCTGACGACCCGTTCAACGAAGCTGTCCATTTTCGGCCGCTCTTCACCACATTGTTTTTGGACGAGGTCGATCAGCATGTCGTCTTCGCTGTCAGACGAACTGAAAAAAGCTCATCGATTGCGGCAACTAGCAGCGCTTCCGTTCTCATTGCCGACATCTCAACTAGTTAACTCCATCAACTCCGTGCAACCGCAGCTATCGGGCCAGAGCGTGCGCGGTTCCGCAGTCGGCGGTGCGCGCGCGTCCCCGCAGTGCTTGCTGGGATTGCACCCAGGCGCACCGCCGATTTTCTCGGTGCGGACGGGGCAACGGAAACCGCCCAACAGGGTGCGCGTCCGGTAAGCGAGGATGAAAGTGCGCACCAAGGCGCCCCGGTGCGCACCGGTGCGGGTGATCGAGGACGCTATAACTTCCACCTTGCTCGAACCTCTGATCTCATGGCACAGGACCGCATTGCCGAAAGTAATAGTAACAGCTGCAATAGGTGAATACTACGACTGCTCAGCTGGCGGCCTCTCTATGGAGCCGCCTGCGCCGGTTCTCGTTTAGGGACAGTGAAGGCAAAATAGACTTTAAGCAGGTAGAAATAACCAAACGGAGGCTATCTGATTGGTGGCTAAAATCAAGGCAGGGGTGAAATTTCACCCACCACAAAGTACAAAATATGTTAATAGTCATGGCTAGGTGGCGTATGCCACCGCCCGATTTAAAGGGTTCAGCCTCATCCATCCATCCATCCATCCTGAGCATCGACGTGCAATGGTCACAGCACACGCGGGCGCGCTGTACAAATGCTTCACCCACGCAACGTGCTCAAATTTAGACATATTTTGATTTATTGTAATGTTTGTGATAGTGAGAATGTTTATGTGCACTTCAGCCAACATTTCAAAGCGTTTATTTACAAAAGAAGCAACTGCACCAAGACTGGGCGGTTCTTCATCAAATAACTGATATGTCGCGCACGTTTCTTTTTTCTTTTCTTCTTTTTTTTTTTTTGTTGATCGTGCAAGTGAGAAATGGGCTTATTTGTTGTCGTGCACGACAAATAAGCTTGAAGGCAGTTGAATTTTTTTTTTGTCTTTCTTAATCCGGCAATAGCGCATAAGCTTTAGCATATACCTCATGCACGTCTACAGAAAAGAACCCTTGTCTCGGGTACAGCAGCCCACCTTGCCATGTCATAATGATCCCCGCAGTCGCATGGGAACTACAGCTATATAGCTTTCCACGCACGACTGAAATTTCGCTGTATCTTCTGCGACTCTTACTAGAAATGTTTTAACGCGATTGCGTTTAGGGCCCCCTGTCGCAGAAAATCCGGCGTCGGCATTGGCGCCCGCGGCCGAGAAAATCATCCCCAACCACGCAGGCCCTCCAAATATATTTCACCACTAATGTTGCTCACACTTTGTCTTGCATTCTTTAAAAAGTTATTCCTCGGAATTTTGAGAATGAGAGCCTACAAACAATTGTCATGAAACAAAACACCGACAGCGCATGCCTTTTATGCTAAATCTTCGCAGGCTGAAATATTAAAGGTGCAAACAATAAAAGAAGGTCGGCCCATGAAATATGCCGCGCGTTTCTACCAGAAAGCGCGCCTTCGTGCATGGCGTTCACCGCCAGCGTTTCCCGGTAAACATTACGGTTACATAAGCTGCAGTTGCCGGGAAGTGTGAGAAACAGTCAAGGATCTTTGAATGCTATCACGTTCCACTCTTGAAGGCGAAGCTTAAGCGTCCTCCAAATTTTTCATGTTACTAGATTTGTTCGGACCCTTTAACAAATATTTTTGGTCCTGCAGTCTACAATCTGCAAGTCTACAATCTGCAATAAATTCCATGGCCCAGTGGGCAATTCTGAGCACCGTCAACTTCACAATCTTCTAAACTCTCACTGAAAATTAGTGGTCGCATCTGTTTGTATCAATTGATGACTTGTTGTGTGATAGGCTTTGCGACGCGCGTAATGTATACGACCGAGGACTGTTTATTTACTGTATAAAATTCGACTGTATAAAGTACGTGCTTGCACCTCGCTCCGCTTCCTTTTTGCTGATTACATGCGGCTTGCTTTTCGTACGGCAGGCACCGCACGTGCACCTGGTACAATGGATAGAATTATTGAAAGCAGTGCATCTTGCATTCAGTCTTTATGTCATATTCTGGTCTAAAACCATCTCAAGTGAAGTAAAGGCTATATGCGCTTCCAATCTGAACTTGATTGTGGGGATATCGGGCCGTTAAAAGAGACGAATAAATAATGAAAACGTACGCGTAAACCACCAACGGTAATAGCTTTTTTTTTTTTTTTTTCTGCGGCGCAACTTATTTGCACGAATGTTTGTTGCAAAAATATTTCGTGCAACCCTTGCCTCGCATGCTCGCAACGCAAATTTGATACCGGTGGCAAAGGTATTCGGGAAATGCCAAGAAGTGACAATAAATGTACGGGCACATCTCTTTAATCATAGAACACCTACGCATAACAATTTAAGGCATGTAGCTGTATTTTCGGCACGCCAAATAACACTAGGGGCAGCCTCACCTTTTCTAGAAAACTGCATGCCTTGATCCATTTTTACAACCCAGGTGCGTAAAGCGGGAGCTCAGCAAGGGCCGTATTCTGAAACGTTCGCCTAGGCGAAATTTCTTTTTTCGCTTTCAGGCGTGCCCCGATTGGCTTGTTTAGCAAAATTGGATGAGCTGATTGGGTGGTTGAGCCCGACGTCATTCAATTTTGCTCAACCAGCCAATCAGCGCGGACGCTGATTCGCCTAGGCGAACGTTTCAGAATACGGCCCCTAGTGTAAGGCATATGCCAGGCGTCTTACCTTGCCGTGATTTACACAAAGTAACGTAGCAGTGCAGCATTATTGTTGATTTTACTCAATCAACGTACTTTTGCTTATTTTCTTAATCATACAAAGTGCATACCCACGCAAACATCGCGGCTTGGCGCGAGCAGAACGACGCAAAAGTGCGGCGCAGATGGGTAACTAGTAGCGCCATAAGGCTCGTAGTGGCAGAAAATATGAGCTAGAACAGGCACGCTGGCGTTCTGCTTGCTGGCCATATCCTCCTTGACTCCTGCCGTGTGCCCGCGTCTCTTCTCTCCTTACCTCCGCTGGGATCGCAAGTCGGGTGCATTGGTTTTGTCGGTTTTCCTCGTGCAGTACGGTCAAACCTCGCAACGTTGTGGTGCGGTCCACGCATTTTAAACCTTCTTGGGTGATCGTGGACCTGAGCTTACGTCTGAGCGACCGGATTGTCTAGATGCTTTGACGTGCGATCACGTTATTAAAAAAAAAGGAAAGAAAAAAACCTTCGAAGAGGTCCACCGCTCTTTCACAGACATCATGTGCGGTGTAAGCACCGTGAACTTCTTCACGTGGAGACATATGTAACTTCGAGCAACGCATATATAGTGACAGAAGCGCCTCGGGATTGTGTATGTCTGAACTGGTGTGCATCTCGGGGTTTTGTATGTCCTGAGCTGCATGCATCGATGCAAACAAAGCGTTGCAAATAAAATTTGCTCGCATATTGCTTATTCCAGGCATGCGCGCTTTTTCTATAGGTCTTCAAAGATTTGTTTCTATGTTTCCTGGTCGCCAAGGCACCAACGGACGTGGTAGAGAAAGGTCCACGCTCAGGTCCCCGATCACCCAAGAAGGGTTAAATGCGTGGACCGCACCAACGTTGCGAGGTTGACCCGTACTGCAACGAGGAAAAACCGACAAAACCATTGCACCCGACTTGCATCAGGTTCCAGCGGAGGTACGCGGAAGACGAAGACGCGGGCACACGGCAGGAGTCATGAGCTAGTCAACGTCGGTGGCGCCATCTCTCGGTGGAAACGACCAAATAGGGAGAGGGGGAAAGCGACGCCGATCGAGCGCCGTTTGACAGGCAACAGAGTTATCGAGGAGGCTATGGTAGTACACAACGTTACTAGATTACCTCTGGTGGTAGTACAGTAGGTCGTGGTGAATACATGGATAGGGTGGCTAGAACACGGTGGAAGAAGATACACCGTGGGCTAGAATTGGCTAGAATCTGGCCACCCTAACATGTAGGAAACATGGAGGAAGAAAACCCAGGAGAGGCCCCGGCCGCGTATTTCCAATTGCTAGTAGGTACAGCGTTTGACCGCTGGCGCCACGCTGCGCCGCTCGCGCGTACCATGTTTCTAGCCGCCGCCGTTGGAACGAAGGAGCCTCGTTGACGGAGAAAACGCTGGGCTGGTGGTAACTGCCTGCTGTTGGGATCGGTGGTATTATAAACGCATCACTGTTTTGATGATGCAAATATAATCTCACTATCAGGGAGGGAGCAGTCTACCTGACTGGAGCAGTATTTTTTTTATTTGGGGTGTTGCTATGCTGCGCTCCGCAACACCCCAACGACCGCCGCTTCGCGTCGGTGCCCGGCACCACGGCTGGCGCCGTGGCACCGGGGTTCAAGCGACCGCGCTGGCAAACAGAGAGGAAAAAAAAGAAAGGCGTTATATTAAAAAATATATATAATTCTAGCCCGGGCGGGATTCGAACCAGCGTACGCATGTCCCAAAGCGAGCGCGTAGCCACTCAGCCATACAACCACGCGTATAAGGGTTGCATTCATGCTAACCATATGATTGCGTTCGAGTGCCCTCGGCGAAAGAAACCACCTAGAAACGCGGTACGCGCGAGCGGCGCAGCGTGGCGCCAGCGGTCAAACGCTGTACCTACTAGCAATTGGAGTGTTGCGCCCCCCCGGTAACCCCCGGCCAGCACAGACGGAAGTCACGTGCTATTTTTCGCAAAGGAGCACTGGGACGGGTACCCCAAATGTCAACGCTGCCATAGCAACCGCGCTCCTGAAGCTTTCGCTGCTGCTCTCGGTCTCTGAAAAGTAAGATAAGATTCTTCCGCCGGTGTCGTTCTCGCAGCAAATTTTGTTCGCAAGAAAAGCTGACTTCGGAGTGTGGTGTGTAAGCTTGAAAGTTGTGTTTTGGGTCTCTAATGGCATATTCGGGTGGTCGTTGTTAGAGCGCTCTGGTAGTGCTACAACGGTCATGCAAAATAGTTACTAAGCGTTACTGTTTGCATAAACGGGTTCCTCTTGTGATAACGAAGCAGGATCATCACTTCCACACCTGGTTATTGTCGTAATACAGCGTTAAAGTTGTTTTTCATCACTTTTATGTCACGGCCAGAGCGCTCTGAAACGACCACTCGAATATGCCATAAGTGTGAGTGTTAGCCGACAACAGATACACTCAAGCAATCACGGCGCGGGTCTTCGTCGTCGTCTTCAACGTGCCACGGAAAAACACAGGAGCGCGTCTGCTCCGCTAATACTGCTACAGAAGCTTTGTAGGCTTTGTGTTGACGCGCGTCGGCAGCACACACTTCCGGCGGCTCGTAACAATGCAAGTTCAAAGTTCGCGCCCATCTGCTCTGGCGAGCTGCAGAACTCCTGATTGGAGGCGCAGAGAGAGATGGCACACCAACACGGCTGCACTTCCGGCTTCAAAAATGTGACGTCAGGGCCTCTCCTGTTTTGTTTCTTTCCTCCATGGTAGGAAAGAAACGATGTCGTCAGCTAGCGACTTCCGGCTCGAGGGTTGGCGCTTCTGTTGCTTCGTTCAGCCTGTCTGCAGTTTCTGCAGCGATATTTCCCGCTATTCGCGAAGAAAACACGCTTCAGCAACGTGATTATGGTTGGCTGCTCGGCATTAGGGTGCACGAACTCTTCCGTGAAAGGAAAAAAAATGTTTCGTTTTCCATGGAATGAAGCGCACAAACGTAAATGGGCAGTTGCCGTCAAACGAACGACCGTGAACGGCGAGCTGTGGATACCGAACGTAGGAGCGAGAATTTGTCAAGATCATTTCATCACAGGCAAGTGTCTTGGCGAATAACTTCGTCTACTTACGTTCTAGTGCCAATACCCCTTTTCTAACGATCAGTTAAATACACACAGGTGCACCCAGCAAGGATCCTCAGCACATTGATTATGTGCCGTCTTTATTCCTGTACAACGAAAAGGCAACTGAGGCTGCACGAAAGAGGGAGGAGAGGTAACGTCAAAATAATTCGTGCACTTTTCAGATACTTAAATCAGTGCTTTTTCTCTGCAGTTATACACGACATGCGTCTCTTGAGAAAAAACGGGAGACTGCGAAGGCACAGCAGCCGACGACATGGCGCGCGCTGGGCACCGCTGCAGTCAAAATAAAGGAGGAAGCGATCGATTCACCAGGAGACGACTTTTGTGACAATATTCAGGATGAGGATACCGAAGTGCCATCGCAGATCATTGCTACAAGCAATACAAGGTTCGTGCAAAAGCCCGCGACTAGTTGCGATTGTGCAGTGCTGTGCCTTGGCTATATATAATGTGTGCGTTTCATCGGCAGATCGGCAGGAGTCCAGACAGAAGCAGACACGCCTGTGTGCAACTCCTGCCACCGTTTGAACGAAGAAGTAAAGGAGTTGAAACTGAAACTCGAGGAGCTTAAGCGCAAAAGCTTCAGGCACGAGGAAAAACAAGATCAGAACCCAGTGAAAAATATGAAGCAAATGTCCACTTTTGCACAGGTCAGGGTAACTGCCTTTCTTTGCTTGTAAATGTTGATACTGTTGATAATGTTGAAAAGTAGCCAAACGCAATCCATAAATACAGCCCAAATTAGCCACAGAGAACAAATCCAGAAAAGAACATTTTTATTTATTATTTATTTATACGGAGAGAGTTTATACATGAACAAAATGTAAATATGATGCACTAACAAAGAAATCAACCAAGATTAAAACAATTAGAGCCAAAATAAATCATTTAATAACGTTCTTACATCTACAAGTTTGTTGATGCGAATGTTACAAGTCGATGTGAATGAACAAATCGAGCAAGATTAAATTCCAATCCAATTAATGCGCATGTCGTAATCTATGTCAAGCGAAGCGTAACTAAAGCAGTCAACTAAATGCTTCACATCTAACGGCGATGCGTGCAATTTGGTGATGGCATGCGTAGGCACAGAAAAATAAGTACGACACGTGTCAAGCAAGAGTTAGGAATACTGAACCTCTTGTGTGACAGTGAGACATAGCCGTTCTGAAAGACTGGCCGAGAACAGGCAAAACTCCCAATGTCGCATACACCAAATTTCTAAAACAAGGATAGTAAAGTAAATCAAAGAATTTGAAATGTGATTCATAATTCCATTATCAGATCGGTGTGCTTTAGAGGTATGCTCCTGTGAATTGACATTATATGTACAGGTGTTATGCATATATACTTGGGTAGCATACAAGGCTTATTAAGTCACTTTGCAGTTACTTTTATTTATTTTTAGTTATTACTGACTGCCGTAACTGTTTAGCACAGGCTGCTGACACCTCCAGCAAGGGAACAAGAATTCAGAATCGTAAGTCAGCCTCTAGAGTCTGTAAAGCAGTACAGTTGACCTAGGTCAATTACTCACAGGGGACCCTGATTATGAGAAGAAAATTTACAGAAGAATAAAATTGGGTTGGAGTGCCTACGGCAGGCATTGCCAAATCCTGACTAGGAACTTACCACTGTCATTGAAAAGAAAAGTGTACAATCATTGCATTCTACCGGTGCTAACATATGGGGCAGGAACTTGGAAGTTAACAAAGAAGCTCGAGAACAAGATAAGGGACTGCACAAAGAGCAATGGAACGAAAAATGTTAGGCGTAACGTTAAGAGACAGAAAGAGAGCGGTGTGGATCAGAGAGCAAACGGGGATAACCGATATTCTAATTGACATTAAGAGAAAAATTGGAGCTGGGCAGGCCATGTAATGCGTAGGATAGATAACCGGTGTACTATTAGAGTCACATAATGGGTACCAAGAGATGGGAAGCGCAGTCGGGGACGGCAGAAAACTAGGTGGGGTGATAAAATTAGGAAATGTGCAAGTAGAAATTGGGGGAATCAGCTAGTACAAGACAGGGGTAACTGGAGATCGCAGGGAGAGGTCTAGCTTCATCTTGCAGTGGACATAAAAATAGGCTGATGATGATGATGCTGACACCTGAACCGTGGTCAGCAGTGCATCGTTAAGAGCAAAATCATGTAAAAAGACAGAGGATATAGTAAAGAACTGTTTACATATATACATTTTATTCACAACGACCTTGAGTTAGAACAACCACTAAGTGGAGAAAAGGCATTGGAAAACAAGCGTTGAAACCGAAGGTAGGAAATAGCACAAAACATGGAGGAAGGAGAAGAGAGAAAACAACTTTATTTGACCCGTTTTACAAAAGAGGCGGGGGGGGGGGGGGGGGGGGGTCGAAGACGCTCCTGCCCCCGTCACCTAGGAGATGGCTAAGATATCTTGTATCTCGGCGGCTCTCTCGGCCAGTCGGGTCGCCCAATCTTGCTCGTGGTGGTCTGAGCTGAGCAGCAGTGCTGCCCATTTCCCTTGGTCTTTTATTTGGCGGCCCTTGAATGGTTCTAACTGGGGACATGCCCACCAGATGTGTGGCAGGTCCGCTCTATTATTACATATTTTACATAATTCTGTATAATTTCCAGGATAAAACCGGCTGCAGGACACAGGGCTCGGATACATGTTGGTCTGGAGGAGCCTCCACACCACTGCCTGTTTCTTAGTTAATTTAGGGTGAGCCAGGGGATATCGGGCCCGGCCCAGCCGATAGTGATCGGTAATTTGTTTATATGTGACCATTCGATCTCCTCTGGACTCTGGCTGGGCTGGCTCACTTGCTCGGCGAGTAAGTCCTCGAGCTACTGTGTGAGCTGCCACGTTACCAGGAAGCGAGCAGTGCGCGGGTGCCCAAGTGACATGGATTGCCCCGTGCCGTCGCTGGTCACTATATGATTTTAAAATTTTGAGCGCCTCCATGGAGATGCGGCCCCTGGCGAAGTTGAAGACAGCGATCTTTGAGTCAATGATAATGAATTTTGATTCTGTCGATGCAATTGCCAATGCGATCGCTGCCTCCTCTGCTGTTTCAGGGTTGTTTGTGGTGATGGTCCCGCTGACGAGGGGCTCCCTTTCCGTGTCTACCACCACCACAGACATACCCACCTGATTCCTATATTCTGCGGTGTCCACATAGACCATGTCCTCCACGGCCTGATACTTGTGCTCAACATAACGAGCCCTAGCCTCCCGGCACTCTCTGTGATGCTCCGGGTGCATGTTTTTTGGTATTGGGGGGACACGGAGATCCTTTCTTATTTGCTTAGGGATGTCTTTCTTAGTTCCGTGCTGTTCTTCATAGTGTATGTGTAGTTTGCTAAGTATGTGTCGTCCCGTTAGGATTTAGTGTCAGACTGTCATATTGAGATATTGTGTGCGCCTCTATTAATTCGTCTAAAGTGTTATGTATACCTAGCTCTAACAGTTTATCAGTTGGTGTAGTGAGGGTCATGATGATCGCTTGCTTATATGCCCTCCTAATGAGGGCTTCAAGCTTTTTCTTTTCTGCGGTTCCAAATGTTAGGTAAGGTGCCACATAGACAATACGGCTTATGACGAAGGCCTGCACCAGGCGAACCAGGTTGGCCTCCCTCATGCCATACCGTCTATTGGCTATTCTCTTAATTAATCGTATTGTTTGGTGTGTGCTGATCTCTAGAGTTTTGAGGGTCTCCGTATTCCTCCCCTCCGCATGCACCCGGAGTCCGAGTACTTTGAGTTGCTCCACTACGGGTATCGGGCCCCCATTCGCCGTGAGTGTTATGCTGGGTTGTCCTCTGTACTGTTTTTTTGTGGTGGGGTACACCAGCAGTAGCTCAGATTTTTGCGGCGAGCAGTTAAGTCGCCTCTTTGTAGCATAGCTCTCGACTGCCCTCACTGCATGTTGTAATGTGTCCTCAATCTCCGCCTCTCTGCTGTCCGTGTGACGTCATCGGCATAGAGAGCGTGATTGAGGCCACTGATCTTACTTAAAATTTTTGGCAAGCTGATCATTGCTACGTTAAACAGAAAAGGGGACAAGACCGAGCCCTGTGGTGTACCCCTACTTCCAAACTATATTTTCTGATCGAAGATCCCCGAGGGTGATTTTGGCAGTGCGCTTAGAAAGTCCCGAATGTAGGTGTAGGCCTTGTGGCCCACCCCCAAATCCCGGAGATTCTCTAGAATCGCACTGTGTTTTATGTTATCAAAGGCTTTCGTGAGGTCCAAGCCCAAGATGGCTTTAAGTCCTGTACCCCAGCCCCTAGCGTCAAGGATCTGATGCTTAATTTGGAGCAGGACGTTCTGCGTTGAGAGGTGCGGTATGAACCCAATCATAGAGAGAGGGTACAGCCTGCGGTCTTCCATGTAATTTTGGAGATGCATAAGGATTATGTGTTCCATCAGCTTCCCGACACATGATGTTAAAGAAATAGGCCGGAGATTTTCAATTTGGAGTTTCTTGCCAGGTTTCGGGATCATCACCACGTGTGCAGTTTTCCACTGCTGCAGTATTGATCCCTCTGCCCGGCACTCATTCATATATTTAGTAATGATCGTGATAGATTCATCATTCAAATTTCGTAGAATTTTGTTCGTGATACCATCTGGCCCTGGCGCCGATTTCGTGCGTAACTGCATAATTTCTGCCCTCACTTCAGCCTCTGTAATGTCCTTATCTAAAGAGGGGTTTGCTTTACCTATGTAGTCTTTCTGTGTCTCTTTCTATGTATTGCCAATATATCGATCTTTAATTTCATTTAACATTTCCCCGGTGGTCCCTGGGTACCCATGTATGATTTTGGTAAGGTTTTGTCGCTGCACTGTGTGAGTGTTGTCTGGGTCTAAGAGACATCGAAGGAGATTCCACATCTTGCTCAGCCCCAGCTGGCCCTCCATGCTACTACAAGTAGATTCCCACTGTTGCCGGGATAAGCAATTGGCGTGGTCCTCGATGTCCCTATTGAGCCTTGCAATTCGCCGTCTCAAATTGCAGTTATGCCGTTGCTTCTTCCACCGTCCCTGTAGGCTGCTGCGCGCTTCCCACAGATGGAGGAGTTTGCTGTCAGCTGCCCCTAGACCCGCTTCCTCGGGGATCTCCTTAGTGGCTTCCTTGATGGCTCTATGTAATTTTGAGGTCCACTCATCGATGTCGATGATGGTGGACTCTGTGTCAATGTCATCGTCTTCGTGTTGTATCTGCCTGAAAGTGTCCCATTCTACCATTGCCAGCTTTCACCCCTGCTTTTTAGTTGGCCCTGTGTGTAGTGTTGTGGATATGATAAAATGGTCGCTGCCCAAATTTTCTTGTGTGTTAACCCACTGGGGTTCATGTGTATTCTTTGTCAATGTGAGGTCGGGTGTTGTGTCCACCCGTGCTGTTACCCGTGCGCGTGGGTTGTTGGGAGTCGGTCATTAAAGTGAGACCCATCTGCTGCGCATCCACCTACAGGCTTCGCCCCTTAAAGGTGTCTTTACGATAACCCCATGTCAGATGCGGAGCACTGAAATCCCCAACAACGATGGTGGTGTTATGCTTCGTTATGTCTAATGTTTTGCGCAACAGGGGCCCGAACCGTTGTCGCTCTCTCAGCGAACTGTACTATGTTTAGCACAAAGAGGCTGCGCTCACTTTTCTTGGTAGGTATAATTTCAATGAGCACGTGTTCCGTCTTAGACGGCGCGACATCATGTACAACGGTTAAGTTGTGCTTCACCAGGGTCGTAACACGAGAGTCTGCGCCACTAGAGGCAAATGATTTATACCCCATTAATTTTGCCGGTCCCCCGGTCTCTTGCAAGGCAATGACGTCGGGTGACTCTTCTTTTTTAGAATTCTGCCAATATTCCAGGAACTGCTGCAGGTTCACCCGTTTCCAGCGAAACCCACGGCAGTTCCATTGCCAAATTTTATAACTGGTGATTTTTGGAGCCATTTCTAATGCGAGTTGGGTGGTGTTTCAGCGGTCTTTTCGGGTGGCCGCTGGTATGGCTTAGCTTTAATTGGCCCTGCAGCATGTCTGAGTTCTGCAAATGAGTTTTCCAATGCAGTTGTTCTTTGTTCAATTCTGTCAATTTTGACATGGAGTTTGTCAAAATTTACCTGCACTGTTTCCATTAGCTTTTCAAAAAGTGCGTCTTGACCTTCTGGGGCCTGTTCTGCCCTTCTTTTCTGCGAAAAAAACTTTTCATTCCATGGCCCAAAAGTAGCCAAATAGCCCAACTCCAAAAAATCCCGCCATCTCAAAAAAAAAAAAAAAAGAGTAGCCCAATTTGGCTATTTATAGCCCAACGTGGCAACCCTGACAAAAATCCCTAGGGGGCCTAGGGTCAGGATCGTTTAGGGACTTTTGAGAATGTGCGATGGTGGGCGGCAAGTGACGTCATCATAGAGTTAATATAACGAACTCTAGAAGAAAAGCGCCCCGTAGCGCCCATGTTTAGACCCTTGCGCGCTGCCATGTTTGATCACGTGGTGATGCGTCCATTGCTTGCCTCAACTGTCTCCGTTGCCTCCTTGTTTACAATGGAAGTGTATGACGCCGGCGCGGCTTAGAAAACCTCTGTTTTCGGAGATATCGTACACGGTGACTAGGTGGACGACACGAAGGTTTGATCACAGCTTCAGAGAACATGCAAAAGCGCTTTCGGAGCTGATTAAGCTATGTCCAAACGGCGCAAGCAGCGTATATGGTGCTTGTTCTAAAAGCGGAGCTAAATATGTATTCCAAGCTGTCCGATTATGAATTCAGTCAGGATTAGTGTGATTTGCCCTTTGTTCTTTATTTGGCGAATATTTTGAAGCAGTGGCTTGTCAGTTTCTGACCCAGTGAAGTTCCTCGGTGCGGCCATTATCTGATTATTTTCTGCCTATAATCGCTCGCGGGTGTGCTCAGTTCCGATAGATTTGTTCTTGCTGCGCACAAGGCTTGAAACGTAGCTGTTTTGTACATTTTCATGCCTTGTAGTAAATATATATTACCTCTAGTATCTCGCTCACTCTTGTCGACCGTCACCAAACATTCAGCTTCGACCATTCCTGCGCTATCGGAGTAGTACGTACCGTCATTTATTGTGCGTATACAGTGCACACATATTCAAGTGTGCGTCCATTCACTTATTCTTGATACGACGGCGATAGAGTGGGCGTAAGTTTTCCTGCCATTTGGGACAGATGTGTATGGATAACGTGCGCGAAACTTACTATGACAGGAAGCGGCGATGCTCCCTTTGTCATTGTTTAACGAGTGGTACTCACTTGTCGACGTTCTGGGGATGAATCACTTTCTTTGAAGTAGCGATACAAGACTGGCGGATGAGCAAATTTCTGTGTCCTCGAGGAAAGCCGTACATCACGAAGTGCCGGTAACAAGTTCGGACAGTTGCAGCAGCGCTCCGCGAACATGGCCACACAGATTCATTCTATTCCTTAACATGCCAGTCACTCTTTTTGCAGCCAACTACTGCACTACGTCTTCAATCCACATGATTCAATCTAGCATGATTGGAGCACAGTGTGTTAGCGAAAACTCAGTTGCATTTCCGACAACTTATCGCTCAGAAGCAAGGTAGAAGCGGTAATGGTTTCGTATTCGTGCGCGGTCACTGAGGAGAGGTATGGCGCGTAAAGCCCCGCCGTGAGCGCCATCTCATTTCTCTAAAACAAACTATAATCCGAGACGACTGGTGAACAGTGAACCGGACCAACCAGACGGCCTCAAAGACTGTGACGAACTGTGTTTTGTTTTTTTCCTCTTTGCGTTATACGCCTCACTTTCTTTCCTTTCTTGTTCTTTACGTCTCTTGTGGCGTTGACAGACGCCTACCCTGCGTCAAAAGGGATCAGGACCACTCACTAACTGCTCCGCGAAAAGGGTCAATAGAAATCGGGAACCGCAAGCGCAGACGACGAGGTGCGATCCAGACCAGGCGCTGTCCAGACTCAGACGAGGCGCGCAATTAGGGGAAAATCATGGAGGAAGGAAAAAAAACTTTTTTTACCTCCATGGGGGAAATCAACGCGATCCCGAGCCTCCGTCAGTAACGCAGCCTTTTAGACACCGTAAATTTCACATAAACATTTCCTAAATAGCCATCCGATCTTTCTGAAAAATATACGGAATGAACTTCAAACGTTGTCCGTGCCTACGTGCTACGTATAAGTGCTTGCTTTTGCATAATAATATGCATATTTTTAGTGCTACAAAAATGAGTTGTACATGGCGGCGCCTTTGCGGTTTCCGCCGTTTTTTTTGTGTGTGTGTGTGTTTTTTTTCACCCAGCTTTTGCTCTAGAGTTAGTATACTAACTCTGTTAAATAAAGATGCAGTAAAATAGTATTATTTGTGCCAATAACCTTTTTTGAATCAATTATTTTGCAAAGTTCACTTATTTATATTATTTTTATTTGGGCAAACAGAAACGGAGGAATCCTTCAGGCATCGATCCAAGCCACGCCAAAAGCCAGACACAGCTTCAATTTCAAAATGGCAGCTCCGAGTGAAGGTGAATGCGCTCCTCTTCCGAACTCAAGCAAGAAAGCTCGCGTGTTTGACTTTAATGCCATTTTCGAGGAAGCTAGGAAAACGGCCATAAGTAGGAGCAAAGATGCGAAACTCACTGAAGACCCAAAACCATGCAATAGCCGTCCTGAAAGTTGCACTGAAGACGAGGCTCAGAGAGAGAATGATCCTGCGCCCGACGGTGAACCGAGGGAAGAAGGCAGCGAAGACGAGCTTGTGGGGCCTCCGATTTCTCTGTCAGCTCAGGCCAAAGATGACGGATCTAGCTCAGAGGACGTCGACGACGAGGAAAGTGAGTGTACTGCTGCATATCGGGCAATTCCAGTGAAAGAAGACATTACGCTACGGCATGGCACAAAGATAGTATCTGCGTTGGCTCTGGATCCTAATGGAGCACGTCTTGTCACCGGCGGGTACGACTTCGACATCACTTTGTTTGATTTCGCCGGCATGGATTCATCCCTGCAGCCGTTCCGTTCGCTTCGCCCTTGCGATTGTCACCAGATTCGAAATCTAGAGTACAGCTGTACGGGCGACTCGTTCCTCGTGGTGTCCGGAAACGCCCAGGCCAAAGTGCTGGATCGGGACGGGTTCGAGGTGATGGAGTGCATTAAGGGAGACCAGTATGTAACAGACATGGCCCGAACCAAAGGGCATGTGGCGATGCTAAATTACGGCTGCTGGCACCCGCGCAGCCGCGAAGACTTCCTCACTTGTGCCAACGACGGCACACTGCGGTTGTGGACTGTGGATAAACCCAACTGCCACAAAGCGTTGGTAAAGACCAAGCAACAGGGCGGCCTCCGAGCAATTCCGTCTACCTGCCGCTTCAGCAGAGACGGCCAGCTCATGGTCGCTGGCTGCCAGGATGGCTCGCTTCCAATTTTGGGATCAACGACGCACCTTAGTGCACCCGAGTCACACGGTACGCGAGGCGCACCGACGGGGCATCGACGTAACTTGCGTAGCATTCGCCCAGGACGGCCGCCAGCTTGCCACGCGATCCTGCGATGACACGATGAAGCTGTGGGACCTCCGCGCATTGCGGCCATCGGCTCTGCACACGTTTGCGGACCTCGACAACTTGTACCCTTCCACGGACTGCGGATTCAGCCCAGACGACCGGGTCATCTACACAGCCACCTCGAAGCGCTCTGGCGATGGTCAGCTGGTGTTTTTTGAGCGCGACACGTTGCAGGAAGTGATGCGACTTCGATTGCCGGTGCCAGTGGCCAGAGTCATCTGGCACGCTCGGCTAAATCAACTCCTGGCTGGGCTGGCATGCGGTGAAGTGCGCCTGCTATACGATACAGCGCACAGCCACCATGGTGCGCTGTTGTGTGTGTCCAAGGCTGCTCGGGCCAAACCTGCACAGCAGGGGCTCACCCAAGCGCAAGTGCTCACGCCGCATGCGCTGCCACTCTTCCGAGAAGAGCGGCCGCGGAGTACGCGCAAGCGGTTGGAGAAGGCACGCAAAGATCCTGTATTGTCTCAAAGGCCTGATCTTCCTGTCACAGGCCCTGGCCAAGGAGGCCGCATCGCTTCAGCAGGAAACACGCTCTCTTCCTATATTGTGCGCAACCTTGGCACCACTAAGCGTGTTGACGACAATGTGGACCCACGTGAGGCTATTCTTAAGTACGCCAAGGAAGCAGCTGAAAACCCTTACTGGGTGACCCCTGCTTATGCTACAACACAGCCCAAGCCAGTTTTCCAAGAGAGTGAAGAACCAACACCTGCCAAGAAGACAAAGCAAGTGTAGTTCTTTCTGGGCCTGAACTGTGTGCCGAGCCTTAGTTTGAACATTGACAGGAAAGGGCCGTTTCTGTAGCCTGTTCTGTATCAGTGATTTTAAAAGCATTGTGTAAGACACCCAACAATTTTAAACATGAAATCATTGAACTTTTCAGTAATGCATCATGCTCAGCATACTGTTGTATATTTGTATAACATTTGAGCACTCTGAAGTGTAACCTCATTTGATGACATACTAACTGCAGCATATGCCAGCATCAAGGTGTGTACTCATATATTCATGTTGCAAACATACCATAAAGTGCATGGCTTGTGGGGCATATTCAAGCACGAATGGATTGCATTGTTGCTTCTAAAATTAAGTTTCGTGGTTTTTTTCATAATCTTGGTTAAATGCAGCATGCAGTCACTTCATCTGACCTTGCACATTGTGGAACTGGAAAATTTGTCTTGAATGTCAAGGACGTCAGCATGGTGAAGCTTGGAAAGTCGTTTAAAGAAACCACTTCAGTACACTAGCCATGCCATAAATCTATGTTTGTGTGTGATACAGCATCCTAGCAGTTTGTAGTTAGAATGTCCACTGCTTTGTCTGGAATTCTAACTGTTGTATTTCTGCACCACACAGAGGAGCTGGGCTTTTTTGTGGAGTGCGTGCATGTATTCTGGTGCCTACATTTGCTGTGTGTGTGCAGTTGATAGTCCACTGTAGTCCTCTACTGGCTCTTGGCACATTTTTCTGTATATAGTACTAGTTTAGCTTCAGCTGATGGCTGATGATGTGTGTGAAATGGTGAACTGTAAATATGAACACCACATTGTGGCATGCGGCAGTGCTAAGTTAACATGCGTGTGCAACGTAAAACACACATGACTGTTGTAATATTTGGAAGTCAAAGTAGAAACGTTTCATAAAAATTGCCTAGAGCCTTGGCAATGCTCCCTCATTGAAGGGGCACTGTGCCACCTATGTTTTTTAATCCTTAGCGTTTCAGTCTGTAAATATTGTTGAAGCATTCGCACCCAGGTGCATTTGAAAATGGCAGCCACCATTAACAGATTTTCGTGCACATATGAGCAACGTACATTTACAGGCACAATGTAAAAAAACAATAAAGGACCATAGTTACACAATTGGCTGAGCATCATGATTATTGCATGTACTACTCTGAACTAGCCCCTGTACAAATGGATGCCAGTACAAGGAGGAAAGCCACAAGCACAAAGAAGTGATTGCTTTGGGAAATACGTGGTGGTGGCTATAGTGCAAGTGGATGTTGCCTTGCAGAAGTTTGCTGGAATTTACCCTGCTTGAATGTGCTGGCATCTGAAGCCAGCACTTGTGAACAGGTGTTGCTGGCCCCTTTTTTATGACCATTGGTATAGCCCGATTGCAAGTGCTAAATTTTTCTCATGTTTAGCAATTAGCAAATTTAAGGAAACAGTGCACAATTTCGGAAATGGAGCAGTGTGAGAACACAGGACACAATAAGGGGACACACGTAGCTGTGTGTGTGGCATCTTCTGTGTTCTGCGTTTTCGTGCTGTTCCATTTCCAAAAATGCTGTACCAACCAGCCTCACTTTCAACTATCCTTCAGCGCAGATGTTTCTACAAATGCTTAGTCATGCATTAGTACCCAGGCCCAAATTTAATTGCTCAGCTTTCAAAAGCTCGGGGTATTAAATTTTTCATTTAGGCTTTTAGTCCCAGTGTAGAAAAATGTAGTCAATTCTAACAACCAGAACAATCAAGAAGCCATATAAACTGCATGCACATTTGAGGAAACAGTTGGACAAGCAACACCATACCCTGATACTAAGCAATTTAATGTAGGCTACTTATTAAAACAGTGCAGCAGAGATAGATTAATATATTTCTTTAACAGTGCATTATGTCAGATGACATCATAAATAGTGCATCAGAAATTGTGCTGTTTTTGTGAATTGCAAGTCTTCCCTAAATTGTTGACTGAGACACGTTACTAGAATGACAAAAGAGACTCGGAGAAACATTTTTCTAGTGCACCCTTTGTTACTCGAAGTGCATTTTAGTCATATACAGTTGTGAGCAAAAGTCTGACCACAAATGCCACAAAATTATTATTTTATTCTTCACACCCTAGGCAGGCAGAAATCAAGTGGTACAATCAACATGCGCCTGTCCGACCAATGTAATGCCTTGACTCATTTCCACATTGCACAAGTGTGCTCCAGACTACAATTGATTAACCTTAACTTCAGCTCTTCTTCCATGAACCTCGCCAGTATACAAAACATTTGCAAAAATCAAGGAATGCATATTCCACTTGTCTGTGTTAAGTGATCAACCCAACTTGCATTATGCTGCTATCAGAACCCTCTCAAAATGCAGTTAGTGCAATTAGCAGAGCAAGGTCCCACCAATTATGTTGCAAGAGATTGGCTGAAATGGGTGCTAGCTCAAAACTGCATAAAAGCTCATGAAAACCCGGTCTGAATGATCATCTGATCTTGTTTAAGCTATTGCACATTGTCTTGCCGAGTATACATTTCATGCTCTTCTCTTTGTGGTGAGTAGGCTACTACATGAGCAAAAGCAGAAAACATTTATTTGACAACTGCACACTTAAACCTCTTTTGTAGTACTGTAACAAAGTACAAGCGACCTCCATGACCTGTATGAATATATATAAACCTTGTAAATGCCTACATGCAGATGAGCTGTTAGCCGTAATGATACTTGAATACTTTAACTTGTTTCTAAAGATGATGCACCCTTAACAGGTCATGCAAATCCTGAGTGGACAAGGTCAATTTAGACTCGTACTTGCTTAGTTAACGGCATACCTCAATGTTGATTGGCATATGCACAGTCTTCGTCAAAAGTCTGTCACAGCACTTCTTGAACTGTTTCCAAGCCACATAGAGGAGCCTTTGTGGAAATTGTGTTCCAAAGTGCAGTAGACTGAGAGGGACTGTCTTGTTCAACCCTTTGAAGCACTTCATATTTTTAGGAAGCTGCAAGAGCCCTATGCCACTGGGCCCAGAGAAAGTTTCATTGCTTGTACACAACCTTCGTAAAAAGCATTACGCTCTTGTCCTAGACATGGTACAATACGAGGAATACGAATACGAGTATGCAGCCGTGATGCAACTGGCTCATTCTTTCACATAGTGTAATGGTATTCCACACTTCACATCAGCATAAAGCGCCAATACAGAATCAGTTATGACAGGCCTAGTCAATTACTGTATTACTTACAGCAAACATGAAACACTCCGCTTTTGTAATGCCCATGGTGTAAGAAATATAGGTGTTGACACTCGCTGTCTGCCGCGGCGGAGAGCGCGGACAGATCGTGTTCGCTGTAGCCACGCCCCATCGGCCCCTGAGCCGCAGCCCCCCCCCCCACGCAGCGGCTCAGGGGCCGATTGGGCGTGGCTACAGCAAACGCGATCTGGTCGCGCTGTTGGGCAGAGTGTCGACACCTGAAGTATATTTCTTACAGCGGTGGTAATGCCTCACAAAAATCAATTTCACCATATGTGTCTCTTGATAGTGCCACTTCCACGTGCTTAGCTTAAAATAACCAGTTTAAACTAACCAGTTGTTAAAGAACACCAATATTGAAATATTAGTTGCCAAGTATTTAGTGTTGTAACTACCAGCCTGGTTTTTTGCTTTTTTCCCTGCAAGCAGCCACAAAGTGCCCCAGAGAACATATGTGCATCAAATCTGCAAATGACCTCACCGTGGTGTAATGAGACACAAAATAATGGGACGTGCAATAGGCTTCCGCAAAAGTGATTTGAAATAAAGTGAAGTCTTCACCTTATCTTCACTTTATTTCGCGTCTCGTTACACTGGAGCAGGACAGGAAAGAGTGTGTCGACGCTATTTCCTGCCCTGGTCTTACTTCACTTTATTTCACGCCCCATTACGCCGTAATAAGTAGTGTTACATTAAATGACGTCACCTCTGTATACAAGGCTACATATGACTGTCTGTCCAGCCAAGGTTCTTTTGAACTTCTTTGCCGAATTCATTCGGGTTTGGCATATCTGGGATCTGGCTATGTATGTAACCTCCTAAGAGGGAAATTTCGTTACTTTGGAATGTCTTTGGGAAGCCATGTCAAACGAAGTTAATGCAAAAGATGACAACATTGACATAGATACACATAAATTTACAAAGAAAGCAAATGAGAAACTCGATATGAATAAAAGAAATAGAAGGTCCAGAAAAAATTTTTAAGTCCATCAATGGAACAAAGAAAGTAATGCCAAAATGTCATGCAATTATGCAACATTTGCATCCTTTTTAATGCACCACCTTTAGTACATATAAATACACATACCACGTATATCGACCTTGTCTTCTTTCATGCAGACTATGGTTAACACGGCTTTTTTTGGTTTATAGGCTTTCTCACTTTGCAACACTATATAACTATTTATACTCGTGTGTTGAGTGACGATACTCGCACAAGGAAACATGGGAAAAAGAAAGCAAAAAAGCAGGAAAAGTAACAATGTAAGCAGTACGGCTACCTTCAAAAATCAGTGACTGCGATTCCCATGATTTCATAACACCAGTGGCTTTATTTGCCTTTTGTGCCCAGAGCTACAAGTATTGTTCCTGGCCCGACTTGCAACATGTGGCGGTCACAAGTGACACCCCCCCCAGGCATGGTTTACTTAATTTCATCTCCAAGCTGGGCCAGCTGCTCCAGAAACTGAGCAGCATTGGTGAGCTGTGTGCATCCATAAACAACCTTCTTGGATTTACCTTTAGTGTAGTCCAAAAGGTTCTGGTATTCAATATAATTGCCACCCCCCAAAACAAACACAACTGCTTCTTGGAATGGTGCTTGGGCACGTGGTTCAACACGTCCAAGAAGTTTAGGGTCCAAGTACCGGAAGTCATCCGTTTCGGGCAATGATTTCAACTCCATTAGAGCATCCACCAGTCGTGTTATGGGAAGTTTGTGCTTCTTGACAACCAGATTCTTGACACCTTCCATTACAAATTGCGAGCCCTGGCTCATCAACTTGGAGAACATGCCCACGGTGCGAGGGCCACCACCATAGGAGCCCACTGGTTGCGGAGCTGTGACACGGGTATAGTCCTTCCAGCGGCGCAAATACCGCAGAGGATTCAGGTCACAACCTGCTCGTTGCAAGGCATCCTCGTACTCAAGGGCTCCATCTAGTCCAAGCACATACGCTATTAAGATTAACCTCAGCTTGTCTTGTGCTGTGCCTGCCTCTGGGTCATTTATCAGGTCTAGGAGGGAACGATCCAAAGCCTGCCTACCAAGTAATTTTTCTTCAGTCTCAAAGTACAAATCAAGTTTTCGAGCCTTGATGTGTTCAAGAATTGCAGTAGCTATGCTGGTGTGCATATCAATGAGCCGCTTGCGCTCAAGTAACTCTGGCAGTGAGCTGACGGCTGATGTCAACTTTGCTGTGTTGTCGGAGAGCATGGTGATAGCTTCATCTGTTCGGTCACCTTCCAAACCCATGGCTGCCTTCAGCTTCTTCACCTCATCTTCCTGTGCACGGTAAGCTTCTAGTTCTTCTTGCACCGCTTCAGCCACAGTGGGAAAGGGGCTTCCTTTGTGCTGCTGCCAGAATTTGTCTGCCTGAGTCAAATCAAACGTCTTGGTCTTTTTTCTCGGCTTGGCACCCACATGCTCAGATGATGGGGATGACGTGACAGGTTCTTCCAAGGTAACACGGTTCAGGCTCAGGCCTAGCACGTCATGTGCCAGGGCCTGGTAAGTCCAAGTGTGGTGCAATGGTGTTGCCATGTCCATGTTTCGATCAAGTACAACCAACAGAGGCCTTTGAAAACTAAACTGGCCACTGCCATGAGCGGAATCCAGAAACAGGCTATTCCGAGAGTCGCGAAGGTTCTCGCGCATCCTCTTGTCGAGCTTCTCTGCGACCATTTCAGCAGCATTTCCTTTGGGGCATCGAATTATGGGCACGGTACCTAGCGTTGCGAAGACGGAAAATAGACAGTCGACAATGCTGTCCATAATTGCCTCGATCTCTGTGTCCTTCACGTCGCCGCGGTTAATGGCGTAATACGAAACAGTATGCCGATCGTTGTGCTTCAGTAAGAACAGGTCATTTTCCAGAGTGATAAAGTTGAGGTACTGATCAAACACTTTCGACACGTTGGCAACAGAGTTTGCTTGCAGAGCTGCCGAAGCCAGATCTTCAAGGTGCTGGCGCGACACGGGTGACACGAAGTTCAGGTAATACTGGTCGTACAACTCATTTCGGAAGTCCTGCGATATCCGCGTAATGTTTTCGTCAGTAGGCGCAACGAAATAAATTGCAGGCACCTCCGGTATGGGATCTCTGTCGGAATGCAGAAGCATGTGCAAAGTGATGCCCATGTCACGAAGCTCTTTCACCGACAGAAGAGGCGATATAATGTCTTGTCCACAGCGATCGTACACCAGAAGTTTCCACACAGGCTCCGAAAAGGAGCCTTTTGGTTGAGGAACGTTGAAGTTGAGCATCTGCTTCAGCGCAGCGATCTGCTTATCACGTATGTTGAGAGACATGACTGACACTGCAGTGTTTCTCCTACGCGACGGTGTTCTTTATGGCGTGTACGCCAAGCTCACATTCTATAATAACTGACCGGTTCGAGAAAAAATTACCAGTTCTTTCAAACACGGCAAACAGCGGGAGGAAGCTCTCCCGAAACTCTTGTGACGTTGACGTGAACAGCAAGCAATGCGGGTCGCCACTTTCGCTACCTGTGAATGATGTCGGTGGCGCTTCGGCCAGCTCCGACTTTTTGAGCGTTGCCCTATCAGTGCAACGCGGACACGCCTCTTTTGCTCAGTTATGGCCATGGCTTTGTCCGAGCTATGCTCCAGTCATCACATGAATTGCGTGTGAATTTTTCCAGCGCCTATTCAAACTTACGAAAACAATTCTATTACTTAAGGTGGCGGTCCCACTCCGGCGGCACGCGCCCCCCGTTTTCAGTACTTTTGGAGCAACCGTGGCGGCTCTTCTGGTAAAGATATAAAGTGGTGGTATATACCATGAAAAAGCTCAATCCTTGTAGATTCCAACTATATATAATCTAAAGAAATTGATTATTGTGATTTAGAAATAAACGTTCAAGAACAAGCATGAGATACATGAGTTTCGCGAACTGTGTCTCAGTTGTGACCATATTTATAGAAAAAACTACCGCACTTACTGCATTGCGGCTTGCTCTGTAGCTTTAGGACATATTTATGTAGTTCCTAGACGTAGCAAAATAATTTTGAACTTTTACTTTTTGGATAATTTGCTTTTGAAAATTGCCAAATATCGCAATCTTCTGTTGTAAACAGCCCGGCAACTACATGCTCAAGGAAGCTAAATTTTGGATAAAGTAGAGTTCAAGGAATTTGCATTTAGGACGCAAAATGTCATACATGTAACTTTATCAGTTTTTCTAATAATGCGGCCGAAATTAAGCAACATTTAGAATTCCGGTTTTATTTTTGCCCATTTTTTGCGGGAAGGTACTAAAGCTACGAAGCTGAGGTTTAAAACTAATAAAGGTACACGAATGAAATTTTGTGTCCTAAATGAAACTTCCTTGAATGGGTGTTCCAAAAGTATGGGTGTTCTGTGGTGTGGCTTACTTGTAGTCCATATGTGCGTCATTAGGAGGAAGCATCTAGTCTCGACTAAAGCCCCTGGATATGCTTGCGTTTTTTTTTCCTTTTTTTTTTTAACTTTAACCGATCGGCAGCATCTAACACGTCCTTCGGGGCCCATCTGCGCGTCTGCTGCGCCTCCGGATCGGGTGCTCCCAGAGAGAGAGAGAGAGAGAGAGAGAGAGAGAAACGAGAAGGGAAAGGTAGGGAGGTTAACCAAGGACGTGCCCGGTTGGCTACCCTACGCTTGGGGCGAGGGAAGAATAGATAAGGAGCGAGAATATTAAAAAATCATAAAGAGTCAGTCATTCACACAGTCAGTCGCAGAGGAAGGTCCACTGTCACAAGCGTTCATATAGTCCAGTCTCCTTCAAGAAGTGAAGAAGAGCTTTTGTGGCCTTTCGCATGCAAGAATGCGTAGGCCATGGTCCCAGAATCTTTTCCTCTGACAGCACTCTGCTATCTAACATGCCGAGTTGAGTTTCGATGGGGGCGAAATGCGAAAACACCTGTGTACTTAGATTTAGGTGCACGTTAAAGAACCCCAGGTGGTCCAAATTTCCGGAGTCCCCCACTACGGCGTGCCTCATAATCAGAACTGGTTTTGGCACGTAAAACCCCAAAATTTAATTTTTTTTTTTTGCCGAGTTGAGCTTGAAGAATCCTTCGTTGAGCGTCAAAAGCTGGGCAATGACACTACAGAAGGTGCTCTAGCGTCTCATCGCACCCGCACGAATTGCATGCCGCACTGTTAGCCATTCCTATTAGAAATGAATAGGAATTTTTAAATGCAACGGCCAACCACATGCGACACAGTAAAGTTGCTTTGCTACGGGAGAGTCCATGGGTGGCAGGCGAAGTCGCAATTTAGGGTCGAGAGAATGCAAGCGTGAGTTGCTGAAAACTGGTGAATTCCATCTTTGAAGTGTGATGTGGCGAGCAACTGATTGAAGTTGCCGTGCAGCGTCCGTTCTTGAGAGCTCGCATGTTTTTGATGAGCCGAGCGAGCAGCTTCACCGGCGCTGTCGTTGCCAACAATTCCGCAGTGGCTCGGCAACCACTGAAATACAATGTCGTGTCCTTTCTCAATTGCGTAGTGATGAGCTTGCCTTATTTCTTACACTAGCTGTTCGTGTAACCCGTGACGTAGGGCAAACTGCAGAGGCATATCCCAGAAGTACAGCAAATGCCTGGCAACATCTCAGGCCTGCTCAGCGTGCGGCGAGGCTGAAGCAATTGAACATCTTCATTGTTTCTGCCTAGCTTACTCCAAAAAGAGGACTTCTCTGTACGCGCCGCTTCGATGCCTGGGACTCGTTGCGTTCTCGGCATCGCAGCTCCTGTTCCCTGGCCAGCACCACGGCTCAGCCTTCAGACACCTGTCCTCTATCATTCCTGGAGGACACGGGGCTGTCGTGTAACTTGTGAATGCGCCTTCGGGCTATCGCTGACATCAAAGGGCTCTGTGACAGCCTCGACCTTCTCTCTCTTAATATCCCCCCTCGCACGACTCGGCGCCCAAGTCGTGTTTCCTAAAGGGTTGCAGAAAATAGCGCCTCTTCCTCTTCACAATCACTCTCTCTCTTGGGAGAAAGGCCCTACATGGTTGCCACTTAAATGCTTACCGGACATTTCCAGGCATTGTTTGGCATGTGGTAGATCATTTGGTAACGGCTTCGTAACCGCATAGTTCGTCACGATCGGCCCTAACCCTGCATCTCTCCGCATGCTCGGAAACTAGAAATTGTTATTTGCCTGTCACTTGGTGAGGGCCCATTTCCCATGAACCTTTCCTTTATATATTTTACTCGACTTCAAAAGTGTCACGCGACCCTACATCCTAATCTTTTTCATTCCTCCATAGTTAATGGCAATATGTGCCAACATATCTGTTCAGGTAAAACACAATTTTTGTGTGAATACAGTGTTAAAAAATGGACGGTTTGTTCGAAATTTCATTATTTTTAAATTTTTTTTCTCGACCTTCACTTTTTCTTTTGCGGTGATGCATCAATGCTTAACATGGACGTGATGAGGCCCTTTCCTTAAATTTACTCTTTTTTACGACTAGGCTACAAAATTGTCCCACACTTCCTCTAGTCATTTTTTTCCATGCCAATGTCTGTATCCATGGAAGTAAACACTACAAAGAAATGTATCAATTCACAATTTGTACTAATGTAGCACTGTAACCAACCTGTACGTGTCGCAGCCACAATTTTGTTTTATCATTGGAAAACTCCTACATTCAAGGAACAGAACATCCTCAGTTGCCCCAACTGCTCTTTTTTAAGGTATTTTTATACTGCTCAAACTGTAATATAGCAGTTGTGTGTATGGAAGAGAGTTTGACGTATCATTTGCTTCACATTTATTTGCATCAGTTACTGTGGAGCTGTGAAGAGAGCCATGTCAGAAGATGCCTCTATTTGAAGAATCCAAGTAACCAGAATGATTGAATAAGTCCACATATTTTGCCCAAATAAAAGCTTTTTTTCAGAAAACATTTATCGACTCTACCAGCTGAGGCAGTGGAATTTAGTCAATATTTTTTGCAGGCCTTGATTCTCGTCTTTCCTTCTTACAATGCTATAAAATAATCTCAACAGCAGCAACAATGGCACATGTGCTTACTGGGGAATTGGCAAATAATCTGGTGGCATGATATATGCATTGTAATCCTGGTGTTTGAATGCAGTCCAGGGATGTATTCTCGGACGATCACTTTTGGTGGTACTATCCAATCTATTTCGCTGCTCAATCAGCCAATCAGCTCACCCGGTTTTGCTAAACCAACCAATAAGCATGCACTTAAAGTGATATCACCGAAAGTTACCGTCTGAGAGCTCACCCAGTTTTGCTCAACCAACGAATAAGCGCGCACTGAAAGTGGTATTGCCAAAAGTCACCTTCCAAAGATAGGTCCCCAGTTTCTGCTTGCATTCTTGAAAGGTTCCATTTACATAAGTACGTTTTGGCAGTACAGCTACAGCTGTGACTGTACAAAACTGTCTGTGCAACTCAAGTACACTCACTCACAGAAGTTTTCTGGGTCTAACAGCCACGAAAAACAATTCCCTTATAGCCAATGCATTTACCCTGCTAGAGACTGTGGTTAGCACCAACCACTGATGAATTGGGCTGATGAAGTTTACATTCCAAAGCAACATATGGGCTATAAGAGACAACCATAGTGTGGGGCTATTTGGATTTGTATCTTATCACCTGGGGTTCTTTAAAATGCACCCAAGGCACAGTATACAAGCATTCTTGCATGCCATCCCCATTGTAATGCAGCTAACAATCAAACTGGCGACCTTGTGCCGAGCAGCAGAACACCATAGCCACTGCTGCGGATGCTAAATGAAGTTCCATGCTATGTAGTGAAGTCCTGACAAAAATAACTTCATTGCTCGCACACTTCAAGAACTTGTGCAGTTAGGTGCAGATCATTTACATTACACTACCTCCTCTTTGCAAAATTAATGTTTTTACCAGGAGACAATTGACCAAGAATATTCGACAAAGAAAAAAATGGATCAGTGAATGGTTGCAACTGGTAAAATACAGTAATTTTATTTTACATGGCTACCACATACAGTAGTCTCAGTAACAAAAGTGGCACAAACAACATAAAAACAAAACACTTCCCCGCCATCTCCACCCAGTGCCACATATAAGCATTAATTCCAATAAAATATGCAGCTTCCCACGAAACTGCAGTGGCAGTTAACATGGATTTTTACAGTTTCACTGGAATGCTATATACTACTTGGCACCCAAAGACGTACGAAAAAAAAAAAAAAAAAAGGTGCAGAAAAGACATTTCATGGCAGAGAAAGGTCTTGTCGACAACCTTAACAATGTGCACCTGAGTGCAGTCATCTGTATATCATGGGAGCACTATGTGGCAGTGTAAAGTGAACGCCGACACCTAGCGCACTAGTTGCTGCAACTGGCTGCAGCCACCAGTGGCACAGCCTTGGCTTTGGCCAGCTCAGTAGCCAGCTTGGAACGAAGGCGCTCCTTCTCTGCTGGATGGGTCCCAGGGAACATGCGCTCCAGGACATATGTAAATCCTTTGGATGCCTTGGCAGCATTCTGTTTGAAACGTTCCACACCAAAGGCTTGGATGGCGCAGGAGAAACCTAGAATAGAAGATGAAACCCAGGCTCTCCGCTCTACCACGGTATGTTTAGGGTTGTCAGCAGCAGGCTTGTAGATGCATTTTTCCTCTACCGACTGCAAAAGAACATGGCATAGAGGTCAGTGCAGGACAAAGGTTTTGTGTTAAGCTAGAAATGCAAGAGTTAAAAACTGCGCAGAAATAGCTTGCTAGCCCTGTATTGCATCTTGCTGTGCTATGGCAAAGTATTTGGAAACATTTCTGGTGTGGTTGGAATTTTCATTACAGCGACATCCAGCAGAGACAGAGTCAACTTTACTAACACATTTCCGTGAAATAATGCACTCCCTATGAACATAAAAAAAAGTGAGATATGCATTCGAATGGGAGTCAAGAGCAATATGCATGACTTTCAATTGTCTTGTAATCACATGAAATTTTGCAGACCTATGAAATGAGAGACCAAACAGTAAGTATAAAAAATATAAACCTCATCTTGCATAAATAGCAGTGGACATAAGCAGAAGGGTAAACTGTCATGGAAACCGATGTTCCATAGTGTTTTTTTTTTTATTTACTCATACTGTTGGCCTGTCGGCCGTTACAGGGTGGGTCAAAAGCAGCACTTCAACAATTAGTACAATACATGAAAATTCCAACATTACATAAGCAAAAAAAATAAATAAATAAATAAAACAGGTCAATAGCAGCATTTCGGCAATTAGTACAGTACATGAATAAGCGAACAAAAAAGATAAAAAAAAACATAAGCGCACATAAGCAAAATATTCTGCACATGCTCCGATCAATAATACAAGACTATAAAGGCAGTGTTGACAAACGAGCTCATGTACAAAAAAAAAAAAAAAAAAAAAAAAAAAAAGCGGTGAGCACATATACATGCGTGCATCTTTCAATCTAGCTTTAAGTTTTGGCATTGCATCTAGAAGTGCAGAAAAATCTTTGATGAAGTTGAGGAATTTCATGATGCATGTTTGAAGTTTAATGGCAGAAGTTATTTGCCAAAACAGCATGCCAGTTTAAGTCATACATATGAACACTTCTTTATGCTACAAGTCTACACTGGCTATCAAAATCGCTTGTTACTTGCCAAAAAATGAACACAAGTTGACATCTCGGTATTTCTACAAGCACTTTGTTGGCTACATACTCTCAGTGTCCCTACAAATACCTTGTTTTTAATGGAAAGCTATTTTGTCCTTAAAGGGACCCTGAAACGATTTTGTACAAACGTACCGAGTCGTTAGGGTAGGTCCTTTTGATCATTAATTGACGCATCTAAGTGCTCCGCATAAAGCGTGTAATTTATTATAAGGTTTTAAAAACGCACATCGCTACCAATTGCAGCACGCCACTCGGCAGAGTTTCCAGCCGCCCCTGACCAGGTGACGTGATTTGACCATATGACATCACTAGGCCGAGCTATCCGATTGGCTGCCCAGGGCACGTCATCGATAATTTTCCCAACATCATGGTGGACAAATGTTGTTCATAATATTTGGAATGTTAGTTAATTTGTCTCTATAAAAAAGAAAGTAATCGAAAGAAAAGTCATAAGGACCATTTATCACTAAACTCAAGCACTTCCGTGGCAAAGCAAGTGTCGTCTGCTTGTGTTACAAGGTGCGAAGCCCGTCGAGTGTGGCGCTTGGCCAGAAAGATGGGCTCGTGCAATTATCCCGCTAGGGCATAGCAGGGCGGTGCGGTTCGCAGCGGTGTATTGAGAGAGGTTCGAGAATGAAAAATGCAAAAAGGTAACATTGAGTACGGCAATGGAATGTATGTAGAAACAAGAGGCGTGATTTGTGTCGTGCCAGAAAGTGTAAAAATATGCGGTGTTCAATAAGTCAATAAACAGAGGTGCTCGCAATGCGTTCAGATGCATGATATAAAGCTCCTTAAAATGGAAAGGTATTTTTTTAGGCTCTTTAAACTGAGAAGTTTATGCCGATAGTGTGGTTACGACTTGCTCACTATTTTAGGGGTACACCGTGTCATGGAAGTGCTTGATAAAATATTGAAGTGAAGTAAATGCTTGTACTGGGAAAAACTACCCCGCAAGCAAGCAGGGCCGGGCGCGAGTGCGTTTGCATGCAGATGCGCTCAGCGTTGACGCTACTGAAGGCAGCGCCACTACACTGGAAATGTCGACATTCGGGTAAGCTCGGCGGCACTGAGAAATCGCACGGTTTCAAACGTGACGCACTATGTTTTTAAAAGGTCGAGAAAGCGCCACCTTGAGTGTCCACTCGTTTCTTTTTCTTTTATTTTTTTTCTTGTTTACTTGGACGGGGAATGGCATCTTCCTTAGTTTTGTTGACCGCGTCTGAATCTGTTTGCACGGCGGCTCTGCGCGTTTCGGGATGCCGACCTGCTATGCTAGTGGTACCATGGGTGCCGGAGACGCAGGTCCTGCGCTAGCAAATGCGCACCAGTCGAGCCCAACAGTCGAGCCCGGACGCGCCCAGTCGTGCTCGCGGCTCTCGCATTCGTAGTTTCCTTGTGGACACCCTAGAGGCGCTGTTGCAGCCGCCAGGAGAGGAGGCAAAGGGGCGCAGTTGGCGCTACTTTAGTTTTTTTCCAGGGGCTTTAGAACGGACTGCATGGTGCAGCCACCTGGTGGCACAAAGCTCAACCAAACACAGAGCTAATATAGCAGTAACCAAACCAAGTATTATTTTGCTGCTGGTGTAAATTTTCGGCAGGAGCGTAATCTTGAACACACCTTTTTAAATGTTTAAAGTGTTTTACACTTGGTTACAGCAATATTAGCTCTGTGTTTGGCTGGTTGAGTTCTGCGCCACCAGGTGTCTGGACCGTGCAGGCCGGTCACGTACATCTATGCTAAAGCTCCTTCATCACAGCGGTAGTAGTAAGGAGGGGCTTTAGTTTACGCCTCTGCTTGGATAGCTCTCACTGGGGATTGACGGCCAGGCGGCTAGCAGAGAGGTTGGAGAGGCTTTGCGCGCTGACTCCAAGACAACCAGAAGTAGACAACGCGCTGTCACATCATGACGCAGAGCCAGTGAAGGTGGAGCTTAGCTCCGATTACTCGGCAAACAAGTTGAGAAGAAAAAGCATAGCTAGGGAGTAGGGTAACTTGTAATCATCCGTAGCTCACTTAATATGAGACGCTTCACTTAAATTGTGGCACGAATATTGTATTGTAGCTGTACCCTACGCATCCCCAAAATTTGACAGAACCATTTCAGGGACCCTTTAAAGCACTCAACATTACAGTTCTACATGCTCACAAAAGTAACATTACTAGTGCCATGAACTGATAAACAATAAGATGGCAACAGAAGGCACTATCTACATTGGGTAACTTAACAAGGACCAAATATTCAGCACTTAGACAAATCTGAAAAATGCTTTTTTTTTTTTTTTTTTACAATGTATGCAAGGAGCACTATTCTGCAGAGAAGAACCTACATTACGAGCTCCTTCGCCCAATTGCTTTTGTACCAGTAATACATGCTCAGCCGAAGTCCCATAAAAGTAAAATGCAGTGGCAACTGTCAACTTCAGGAAATTACTTCATTTACGCTTGCCGTGATGCCTGAAAAAGGCCCTAGTGGTGGACAAGACAGGGGAGCATACATGAAATAAGCAAAGTTTCATAAGCTAAGAGATAAACATTGCTCATGATGAAAATAGCAAGCTTGTCCTTCATGCATGCACATCAATTCCTGCCATGACTGTAAGCAGTCATTGTAGTAAATGGGTGTACACTATTTGATGTTGACCAGGTTTATGCACTTCACTGGTCTTGCTTCATGAACATGTACATTCAAACCTCAATTATTGAACACAGATATAACGAAATACTAGGTATAACAGGGTAAATATAAAATAACACTGCGCAATGAATATATGCTTGACCAAATATAGGATAAAATCAAAGTATTCTCGTGTCAGATGGAACTTCATTCTAATGAGGTTCAACTGTACTACTTTTAAGCAACCATTCCAATGTGAACAGAAGAGTGAAAAGGGGTTGACAAATGACGTTTTTATGGTACTACTTTCTTTTATTAAATGAAAAGCTTACTGTGCAATGTGCCCAATCCTGCAGCAGTTGCACGTAGAATGCTGTGTAACAATTTATAAAGAATATTTATATTTGTAGCCACATCATACTTACGCATGCAATTGTGCTGATAACACATATGCAGTTTTGCCATTTCCAATTGAACTGTCTTTAAAGCTCCAGTCATCTCCAAGCCAAGCCAAGGTTTGTTAGCAGTGCCTTTGTGCTTAGGCTGACACCTCTTCGAAGGATCCCTTATTTTTTATTTTATTTATTTATTTATTTCATAATTACTGCAACCACCATGCGGTGATTTTAGCAGGGTGGTAAAACATAATGAATACATTGGTATGCACGAAAATGCACAGGTTAATAAAAAAGTCTGTTATTTGAATAAATACAAAGCATACAGGTCGGGCACACGCAATATTGCACTAAAGTAAAACATTGTCACTGCAAACATGGTACAAATAAAATAATGTCACTGTAAACATGATAAGAAAAAAGTTAACGTTAGCACAGAGACGACGTCATTTTTTAGCTGGTTCCAGTCCACTATTGTGCATGGAAAAGAAGAATACTTAAAAGAGTTGCTGCGTGAGGAAAAAGGAGTTATAGTGAAATTATGTCTTTGCCGAGTAGCGTATCCGGAGGAGAAGGCAATGATCTTTGTTATGTCCATCTTATAATGCCCCTTTATTAGTTGATACAAGAACTTCAATCGTGAACAATGATTTCTTTGTGCCAAAGAAGGAAGATTAGCCCTGTTTAAAAGTTCTCGTAAATGTGTTATAAATAAAACGCATGGCCCTTCTTTGAACCTGTTCTAGTTTGGCAATGTTAGTTTTTGTAAAAGGGTCCCATATCATTGCAGCGTAATCTAAAATGGACAGTACAACGGATTTGTAAGCCAGGAGGCAAACAGAAGGGGAGGAAAACTTAAGAGCTCGCCTTAGGAAAAAGAGTTTACGGTTAGCGTTTGTAGTTACATAATCAATATGAGTATTCCAATTAAGATCGTTTGAAATCCACAGCCCTAAATATTTGCACTTACTACCTTCAGAGAGGAAAGTGTTATTAATACTGTATTCAAACTGCAAAGGTTTCTTTTTATGTGTTATTCTCATGAAAACTGTTTTTTCAACGTTGATCACCATCTGCCATTCGTGGCACAAGGAAGCAACCTTCTGAAGTGCACGGTTAAGCAATAATTGATCCAATTTGGTGTTAATTTCGGAGTACAATACACAATCGTCAGCAAAAAGTTTGATATGAACTGGAATATCTCGTACAATATCACTGATGTATATGAGAAACAAAAGTGGCTCTAACACGGAACCCTGGGGTAATCCAGAATCCACCGTTACTGATGCAGATAAACTGCATCCCTGAAACTGCAGATAAACTGCAGATAAACTGTTTCCCCGAAAGGAAACAAACTGTTTTCTGCGGGTTAGGTACGCAGCAATCCATTCAATTAACTGATCATATTTTAAAACATTATGCAATTTATAGAGTAACTTTTTGTGAGAAACATTGTCAAATGCCTTAGAAAAATCCATGAATATAGCGTCAATTTGTGTACCATTGTTAATTTATATTGCAAAATTGTGGATGGTTTCTGTCAGCTGAGTACACGTCGAGAATCCTTTTCTAAAACTTTGTTGATAATTGCTTACAAAATTATGGTTATTAAGAAAATTTAGCATTTCATTATGTATAATGTGTTCGAGTAATTTGCAAGCTGTTGATGTTAGTGAAATTGGGTGATAGTAGTTAATGTTTCTCCTTCCACTTTTATGTAACGGTTTGATTCTGGCTGACACCCAGTCATTCAGTAGTTCACCGTCGCGTAATGATTTATTAAACATGCAAATACTTGGACACCCACTCGGCATATTTTTTTAGAAACGAATTTGGGGTGTTGTCTGGCCCCCTGGAACTTCTTTACATTCAGTTTTAACAGCATATTGAAGATACCTTGTTCTGAGATTATGACGTCTGGTATACGTGGCAAGGAGACATCAAAAGATAGGGCATCATCATCTTTAGTAAAAACAAATTTTAAGTGGTCGTTAAATGAATTGGATATTAATTCAAAATCCCCCCCCCCAGTTACCGGTTCCCCGTTAATTTCAAAGGTATCGCAGTCCAATGATTTAGGCGAAATAGCTCTCCAAAATTTTTCCGGTGATGCTGTAATAAAATTCGGTAGTGATTCCCCGAAGTAACGCTTCTTGTCTATGGCTACTTGATTCTTAATTTATGGCATGAGTTAGCACCATTTTCTATTTTATAAGGTGACTAGGGAACTTGCAAACTCGCACAGACAGAAAATGAAAGACGTTTATGCCTGTCACCAAGCAACGAGGAAGGCCACCGAACGTCACTGTACTGTTGTTCCATTTGCTTCTGCAATGGCAGTGACACTTGTAAGATGTGAACCTTTTCTTACATTGTACATTGTAATACACATTGAAAAGAACATACAAATCCATATAAAATATGCCTTTTTATAAAAAATTACAGTGCACTTAATGACAACTAACTTACGCACGCCTATTTGTAGTCACGTTGGAAGGATCCAAAGTTAGTACAAAATTTCCAGAGTAGAGGCCTACAGCTTTTACACAACTTTCTACGCAGGCTTAAAGTTATAACTTCTCTTTAAATCATGAACACATGCTTCTGAGTCTGAGTATACTAGTACATACAATTATACGATAAACTCATGACACCTCTGTGCCATGAAGCCACATTGCTTTAGGTGTGCATTTTCAACGGGTTGCATGATAAGAGGACATAATTATTTGTTATGCGTTTCGGGGAATTCTGGCACAATAACATTATTATCTAACAAAGTTTTTTTTTGCGTGTCAGTACATGTAGCATTGCTTGGTGATAAAAAGTGGGCACAAGGATTTATGACCACCTTTGTAGTGTCACAAGCAGCATTCTGCAAACCAGCGCTTTCACTTGGTGCTGCAAAGTAGTACCAGATCTTGTTTTTGCCTTGGTTATCTCAGCTCATACCTATGGGCAAGCAATGATCATTGGTGCACCACATCAGTTAAAATGGCATGAGGGCTTTACTGGTTGTAGTGAGTCTTGTTTTCCCTTTCATCCCAGTCTTCTTGGTAAACTAGCACAGACAGCAGAAATCTTTTTTTATGAAGAAATCATGGGCTTACATGCACTTGAGAGCACCTGGCTTCTTAAAATTGAAGTCCTTTTCCTGCAACTGATGCCTCCACAAGAAGAATGATTTTAAGATACAGACGGACAAGAAGGTGCCGAGGACTGTAAACACGATGCAGTGACAAGTGCTGCCTGCACAATCACCAAGCAAGGCTTGACCGTATTGCCCTGTTGCACAGAGTAAAAGTGTCTCTTCATAAATCCTTGCATCTATTGCTCGTAGCTAGATTATGCTGCATGTATTGAAAGCCACACACTCCACTGTTCACATTTGAATCATTGCTGATGGCATGTCATGTTCAGGGGTGACACCAGCAGACCATATGGTATATTGCCGTGGTGTCAATATTTTTGACGGCGGCCAACATAGTAGTCCAAAACGAAACGAGCGCCTTTGAATCTTCTCAGTCATGATTTAAGTTGTTAGTTTAGTTGCACAGACGATTTGTATGCTAGATTAGAAACATAATTAACACTTATTGCAGAATTCTGAAACCACCAGTTGCATCCATTTCCAGGGCAACCTAAGCAAACAATTCCCAAGTGGCTTGACCTGTCAATAAGGCAGAGATGTTCCAAGGGCGGAGAAGGCTTTCACTCAGCAAGACACCTCGAGTTGGTACACCTCACATCTCGAAAATTGAATAGTGACAATGCCCATGAACTGGGCAAAGCAAGCCTGCTCAGACAGAGCCATTGTTGAAAAAGAATGGGTACTTAAAGCTCAACAAATAGGAGTGGCAGTACCCATAGGTGTAACCACAATGACAGCTGGTTACCAACCAACCTTTTCTTATTCAAGCAAATTGAAATTAAGCTACATCTAAAGGTGATGAAGTTGGTCAGGTAGAAAACAGAATTTTCAACTAGAACACACCCTTTTATGCTGCATTTTGACGCTGATGCTCACTGGTACCACTAATCATACCAAGGACGTAACCTGGAAACTAGCGCAATTTTACTGAAGAACCCAAATACACAAAAATATGGCATATTCACATCCCAGGAGATTAATTTCAATGCAGAACTTTGTCCTTCATTTTCCGCACTAATAATCTGATTCCTGCCATGCATGCATGTCAAGGCATGGCATGCAATGCCACAAAATCTCATGCCTTATCACACTGGAGAATGCACAGAACCAGAAGAATAAGGAGATCTGAGTGGCTCAATTTTCGTTAGACATAAGAAAGGAGAAATTGTGATGTTTAATTGAAATGTAGAAATAATAAAGAAAAGGGAAATGAAAGTGGCCGAAAAGACAACTTGCCGTAGATGGGAGCTTAACACAGATTTTCCATATTATGAGTGCGGCACGCGTAATGTGGAAGGTGTGGGTTCAGCTCCCACTTGCAGCACTGCGAACAACTGTTGTTGGATGCTCTAAAATGCCTGACACCACATTTTCAAGAATATGAGTAGCACCAGTTTTGCGTGTGCTTGGGCCTACAAGAATTAAAGAAAGCCCCTGGGCCTTTTCCGACACCATGACATATCCAAAAAACTGATTAGGAAGCCATCAGCAGGTCTTCCAGCATCTTTTTCATATAAATTGATAAAAAGAGACCAGCAACATCTGTACATCGACGTACTTAGTTAAAACTGTCACTTATGTGAAGAATCAGCTAAGCCCTGAAACCCTGAGATGTTCTTGAGCAGAGCTTGCCCAGAATTTAGTGCTTGTTCACTTAACTAGACGAGGCGAAAGTGTAGAGGTTCTGGCGCTTAGCATTTGCCCTGCAGCGAGTCTTGTCTAGAGTGCTGAATCAGTGCACTGCAATCAAATCAATATCTGTGCTTTGTTGACCAGTTTGAGAGACAATGCTGGTGAGCAGCAGAAGCCACAAGGATGCCCAGGCTCGGTACATCTGTTTAGCTCGGTACATCAAACCTATCAGTTGCTGTGGTATTACTCTTTCTTTGCTTGCAGCCCAGAGATCAACTGCTCAAGGCAGAAGTATAGACAACTGAATTAGAATTGGAGCTAGACATTTATGATGAAGCAGACAAACACACTAGACAATCCTGTCAATGATGAAAAAGCCACATGTGCTCCATGACCCGTGTTGAACATGAGTAGAAAAAGAAAATGAAATTGAATTATCATGCACCACCGGATGAGATTCTTCCTCTAGTCATAACTGGACATACTTTCACATCCCTTATATAATAAAGCACAATTTCAGTCAAGGGGCAGACGTGAATGCTACATCACCAACCAAAGTTGCGCAACTTTCTTACAAATGAGCAAGAAAATTGCACGCTATCAGTGAGGTGGTGGTGTTCTCTAGAACAATAGTTCTGAGGTGCTGAAATTCATTCACAATGATTTGTACCTAATCACTGTAAGCTGAATTGATAATAAAATGAAACTTACCATAATATGTTGGAGGCCAATATTGCGTGTATAGGTGACCAATGTCCTCGTGCGGGGGTCCACGACAGATTCTTCAACAATGCGCACGGACTTGGAACTGACAAAGCGTTCCCCCCACTTGGGTAGCCGGTTCATAGGATTGGTCTTGGTGAGTAATCGCTTTGTGAACAGTTTTCCGCCTTCTACATATCGTGACACGATGTCCTCTGTCAATACATGCGTGCTGCAAACAAAACGCCAAACTCTATAAACAAGCGAGCAAGAATGGAGCACTACAAAACAAGCAGGTAAACTGAGCATACATAAAGCAAAATTAAATGAGGCTGCCGAATGTTAGACAAAACGAATATTCTACGCCCATGTACATACACTCCGTAGTAATACTCGCCACGCTGCTTGCGCTGCCACTGCGTCAATAGCACGCCTGGGGCCGTATTCTGAAACGTTCGCCTAGGCGAAATCAGCGTGCGCGCTGATTGGCTGATTGAGCAAAATTGAATGACGTCGTGCTCAACCACCCAATCAGCTCATCCAATTTTGCTAAAACAGCCAATCAGCACACGCCTGAAAGCGAAAAAAGAAATTTCGCCTAGGCGAACGTTTCAGAATACGGCCCCTGCTAAGCATCGTCACGGTCACGACAGACATATGCGTCCTATGCGTTATGTTGACAAGGGAGAATACAACATTAAACACTCCTTTAAGCGTCTCATCACGTGACATAAAAACAAACGTAACAAACAAAATTAGGTGCTATCGCACAAATGTGCATCCTCGTGTGCACTGTTGACCACATTCTTCAATATTCTCCAGGTTCTTACCTGTACGGATTGGGGTACCTCGCCCAGAAACCTTGAGCCACTTGGTCCCACGAGAACTTGAACGTGTCCTTCCTCTCGTAAAACTTCACCATTGTGCTATAACACAGGAAACAGCAAGCATACCAGTTAGCTCGCTCAACGAAGGGCGACCTTTGCACTGTCTTCGCTTTTCCGACTTCACAGAGGTTATGTAACTTCACCAAACAGGTGTTTAATAACACATGAACATCTGAATCACTGGTAATCGTGATTACGCTAAATACATGCATTTTTTTCCTCGCTATAAAAGCAGTTCAGTGGCCTTCGGCAGGCTCACAGATCAGGTTACGTTACAACTGCCCTTGCAGACATGGCGGAGCGCTAGGCGTGCAGCGACCGCACATCTTTTATCAGCATGTCCCCCAGCTAAATGCAAAGTAAACAACAACTTACTCACTACGGGCAGTTTCTGAACACGACAGAAATCCGAAGAGAAATAATCTACGTTGAAGAATCTGGCAATTTTATACGAAAACTCCAATACATCGCATCCCTCGCTGAAGTTCCCTCATGGAACACCGCACTGCCACGGGCACCGGGTAACGCCGGGTAAGCGAAGGAGTGCATAGCGAGCGAAGCGACCCTGGTGGCTCTGCTTGGCGACTGTCAAAACAGAACCAAAATGACATCACTTGAGAGGTGTTCTAAGCTGCACACAATATTAATTTTTACAACGCCATATTAGCACCAATTAGCACCGAAACTATCATGCTTAGATCACAGTGACCTTGTTTTTGAGCTCCATCTTGCTTAATCGCTGAGAGCTGGGACTAAAAATTAAGCCACTCACGCATTTGTATAGAACACGCCCAGGTAAGCGTGCGTAAACAGCGTAAGCGTGCGTAAACAGAGTAAGCGTGACCACGGGCCAGCCCAACTGCGACAACGATGTTTTGCAGTTTTTTTCAATAATGGTTTACCATAATGTCGCAATAAACGTGAAACCGCAATGTGTTGTTGCGTTCGAGTGATCTCCAAAAGAAGGTATCTGTAATTTATATTTTATATTAATTTTTATATGTGTTTGTGCCCGATGTCACCGTTTCAGTTTCGGTATTCTGGTGCTGTCATCTTGTTGGAGGAATGTAATGATGAATTACAAAAATGTGAGTAAAAAGATTTAGACATCATAAGAATGCTTCGCGTAGGTGATTTCTTTGTGCTTGTTAAATGAACTGTTGTCTAAGTCCATCAGTGTAGACATTTGGGCTTGTTGGTGTAACATGTTTGCAGATTTTCTTGTAGCGCAAAAAAACACACGGACGAAGACACACACAGGCGGTTGTCTAAGGTCTTTAAAAATTGTATTGCCACCAACATTGGGTACTATTCTGGATCGTTCTGGGCATTGTCAAATTCCGCCATGTTATAGAATTTGGTAATAGCGTCACTTGACAATTTCCAGAACCTGGTCCAGAACACGGCGTGGTCCAGAATAGTACTCATTGCCGCACGATGTGCCAATCGCTAGTACTAATTAATCTTGAGGAATATAATTTCAATCAGAACTGGTAACTGGAACTTGTGAAAATTAAAATTTACATATTATAGATATGAAATCTGTTGTATCTACATAATACATAATATACGAGTAAAATTTGAACTGGAAAAGAGAAAAGAAATCGAAAATTTTAGGCTGAATTCTTTTTGTCTCGCAGCGAAGCTTTCAAAGGACATCGCAAACATCGTAGCACCAAAAGACATTCAAAGGACATCGTAGCACCAAAGGAAATGACCACCGGAAGAATCAACGTCACGTGAAGTTCTTTGAAGTTCTGTGTAGCTAGCCGAATTCTTCACTTCTCTGCAGCTCAACGCTCCTCAGTGTCTGAATACACGCCCTGGTCATTGTTCGGACGCATACTTCAGGAATAATTCTGACGCATATCCACAGTGAGGGATTGGCCATAAATTTAGGGGGTTTAGGGGAATGGACAAGAAGATGCAAACTAACAAAAAAAGAAAAGAATGGAAATTGCCAATTATAGAAAAAGTGCAGTGTGTAGGAGGAAATAAAAAAAAATATGACATAACAGTAGACAATAAAAAACACCTTGAACAGTGATTATGCCCCGTTGTTGTGTTCGGGTCTCGGGAGGATACTGGTGCATGTGAGTAACTTTCTATTTGCAGATCTGAAGCGCAGTATCGTGACTGTGCATTTGAAGACCGAAATGGAAAGTGCCATGAGTTTTGCACTTGTAATAGACGAGCACCAAAGTTGCAGTTAGACATGTCTGGAGTATGTCCGGTGCTCCCTGAAAAACTTAGTCTAGGAGCGTTTCTTTGAATTCTTTTTATCTCCAGATAATCTGCCACCGGCAATGTTCAAATTCGTATAATATTCATAGTTCGATGTGAGTTTTAAATTGCTGACTTTATTTCGCCTCAGGAATATGCGACATTATATATATATATATATATATATATATATATATATATACCAAAGTAGAATGGGAACCGAGGGGCTCGATTTTATTAGTCATAACCACATAAAGCCACCAGACCGCCCGCGCCCTGCATAAGGCAGGGTGGGGGAGGGGGAATACCCGTCTTGACAGATAGTAGTGTTTGGTGATCTCATTGAACGTGAGCAAGGGTTCCGCGCGGAGCAAGGGGACTGCGGAGGTGGCGCGGTCAGTGAATCCTCGCGCGGCCTCGTGCGTGCCCTCGTTAGGGTTAGAGGGAAAGCCCTCAGTCGACCCCAAGTGAGAGGGAAACCAAGTGAGAGAATGGGGACTTTTGACGCTTTGGAGAATGCGGAGGGCCTGAGGGGAGAACATCCCGGTTTGGTAGTCCTTAATAGCCGCCTTGGAATAGCTATATATTGACTCTCTGTGACCATCGAGCACAGCCAGAGCGATTGCAACCTGTTCGGCTATACCACGGGCTTCGAAGTGCGTACCGTAGCGCCACAAGTGATCCTGGAATTAGGGCCGACGATGGAGACGGCGAATGCCTCTTGTTGGACATATTCCGCGGCATCCACGACGCTTACCTCAATGTGGTTGTTATACGGACATGCTCGAGTAGAGCTCTACCCCTGGCCCGACGTTGGCCGACGTTGTGTGCGGGGTGTATATTGCGGGGAATGGGCGCGATGTTCAGTTGAGACCTGATGTCGCTGGGAATCCGCACGGTGTCGGCGCATTGGTCGACCGGTTGAGGCCCATCTCGTCGAGTATGTTGCGTCCCGCCCGGGTGCCGGATAGCCTGAGCAGCTGTGAGCGCTCTTGCGCCTCGATTATTTCTTCGAGCGTGTTGTGCACTCCAAGCTTGAACAGGTTTTCGGTGTGAGTGCTCACAGGTAAGCCGAGGGCGAGCTTGAAGACCTTTCTGATGAGGGAATTGAGCTTCTTCCTATCGTCGTCGTCGTCGTCGTCGTCGTCGTCGTCGTCGTCGTCGTCAGCAGCAGCAGCAGCAGCAGCAGCACAGCAGCAGCAGCAGCAGCAGCAGCAGCAGCAGCAGCAGCAGCAGCAGCAGCAGCAGCAGCAGCAGCAGCAGCAGCAGCAGCAGCAGCAGCAGCAGCAGCAGCAGCAGCAGCAGCAGCAGCAGCAGCAGCAGCAGCAGCAGCAGCAGCAGCAGCAGCAGCAGCAGCAGCAGCAGCAGCAGCAGCAGCAGCAGCAGCAGCAGCAGCAGCAGCAGCAGCAGCAGCAGCAGCAGCAGCAGCAGCAGCAGCAGCAGCAGCAGCAGCAGCAGCAGCAGCAGCAGCAGCAGCAGCAGCAGCAGCAGCAGCAGCAGCAGCAGCAGCAGCAGCAGCAGCAGCAGCAGCAGCAGCAGCAGCAGCAGCAGCAGCAGCAGCAGCAGCAGCAGCAGCAGCAGCAGCAGCAGCAGCAGCAGCAGCAGCAGCAGCAGCAGCAGCAGCAGCAGCAGCAGCAGCAGCAGCAGCAGCAGCAGCAGCAGCAGCAGCAGCAGCAGCAGCAGCCGCAGCAGCAGCAGCAGCAGCAGCAGCAGCAGCAGCAGCAGCAGCAGCAGCAGCAGCAGCGCAGCACAGCAGCAGCAGCAGCAGCAGCAGCAGCAAGCAGCAGCAGCAGCAGCAGCAGCAGCAGCAGCAGCAGCAGCAGCAGCAGCAGCAGCAGCAGCAGCAGCGCAGCAGCAGCAGCAGCAGCAGCAGCAGCAGCAGCAGCAGCAGCAGCAGCAGCAGCAGCAGCAGCAGCAGCAGCAGCAGCAGCAGCAGCAGCAGCAGCAGCAGCAGCAGCAGCAGAGCAGCAGCAGCAGCAGCAGCAGCAGCAGCAGCAGCAAGCAGCAGCAGCAGCAGCGCAGCAGCCAGCAGCAGCAGCAGCAGCAGCAGCAGCAGCAGCAGCAGCAGCAGCCAAGCAGCAGCAGCAGCAGCAGCAGCAGCAGCAGCAGCAGCAGCAGCAGCAGCAGCAGCAGCAGCAGCAGCAGCAGCAGCAGCAGCAGCAGCAGCAGCAGCAGCAGCAGCAGCAGCAGCAGCAGCAGCAGCAGCAGCAGCAGCAGCAGCAGCAGCAGCAGCAGCAGCAGCAGCAGCAGCAGCAGCAGCAGCAGCAGCAGCAGCAGCAGCAGCAGCAGCAGCAGCAGCAGCAGCAGCAGCAGCAGCAGCAGCAGCAGCAGCAGCAGCAGCAGCAGCAGCAGCAGCAGCAGCAGCAGCAGCAGCAGCAGCAGCAGCAGCAGCAGCAGCAGCAGCAGCAGCAGCCGCCTGTATTTATGTCCACTGAAGGACGAAGGCCTCTCCCTGCGATCACTAATTACCCCTGCCTTGCGCTCGCTGATTCCAACTTGCGCCTGCGAATTTCCTAACTTCATCACTCCACCTAGTTTTCTGCCGTCCTCGACTGCGCTTCCCTTCTCTTGATATCCATTCTGTAACTCTAATGGTCCATCGGTTATCCATCCTACGCATTACATGGCCTGCCCAGCTCCACTTTTTCCGCTTAATGTCAACTAGAATATCGGCTATCCCCGTTTGTTCTCTCATCCACACCGCTATCTTCCTGTCTCTTAACGTTACGCCTAACATTTTTCGTTCCATCGCTCTTTGTGTGGTCCTTAACTGTTCTCGAGCTTCTTTGTTAACACCCAAGTTTCTTCCCCATATGTTAGCACCGGTAGAATGCAATGATTGTACACCTTTCTTTTCAATGACAGGGGTAAGCTCCCAGCCAGGATTTGGTAATGCCTGCCGTATGCACTCCAACCCAATTTATTCTTCTGTAAATTTCTTTTTCATGATCAGGGTCCCCTGTGAGTAATTGACCTAGATAAACGTACTCCTTTACAGACTCTAGAGGCTGACTGGCGATCCTGAATTCTTGTTGCCTTGCCAGGCTATTGAACATTATTTTTGTCTTCTGCATATTCATCTTGAACCCCACTCTTACCCTTTCTCTGTTAAGGTCCTGAATCATTTGTTGTAATTCGTCTCCATTGTTGCTGAATAGGACAATGTCACCTGCAGACCGAAGGTTGCCGAGATATTCGCGGTTGATCTTCACTCCTAGGCCTTCCCAGTCTAAAAGCTTGATTACTTCTAAGCATGCAGTGAATAGCATTGGAGACATTGTGTCTCCTTGCCTGACATCTTTCTTGATAGGTAACTTTCTACTTTTCTTGTGGACAACCAATGTAGCTGTGGAATCGTAGATATTTGCCAAGATATTCACGTATGCCTCCTGTATTCCTTGGTTACGCAATGCCTCTATGACTGCTGGTATCTCTACTGAACCAAATGATTTTTCATAATCTATATGAAAGCCATATAGAGAGGTTGATTGTACTCCGCATATTTCTCAATTACCTGATTGATGACATGGATATTATCCTTCGTAGAATATATTTCCATCGTAGAATATATTTTTCGGAATATATCCATCGTAGAATATATTTTTCGGAATATATCCCATCGTAGAATATATTTTTGAACTAGATCGTGTAAAACATTAATGTACGCGAGATCATTTGCCCAGGTAAGCTCTTGCCTAAAATAAAGAATGAATTTGATGATATATTTCCACCGAATTCCAACTCCTGCCCACTACATATTTAAACGGCATATTACAAGATCATTTGACGCAGTTGGGAATAGATAATGTGATCACGACTGATGCGTCAATGAGTGAGGAGAAAGCGGGTGTGGGTATTTTCTCTGAGTCACTATCTCGGGCATATGCATTACGCCTTCTGGATTTCACACCCATATTCTGGCTGAATTAGCTATCATCAATTATATTAGCTCTTCGAAAACTTCCTACAAATTCACTGTCAGTATGCACCTCACTCACTTCATCTTCTGACACTATATACTGCAGCCAATACATTTGAATCATTAACCCCTACAAACTTATATCTGGTGCGAGTGATGTGGTTTCCAGGTCATCGTGGTGTATTTTTAAATGAAATGGCTGCCACACTTGCACGGATATCTCTTGATGAACCAGTTATGTCCGTTATGCCTACTTTGGCTTATGTAACTGCGGCTAAGTTTAGAAAATTTTCTCTTTTCCAAGATTCTACAAAACTGAAAATCCAAACGTCTGAATTTAATCATTTGTCCTATTCATGGAACACTAAATTGTGTCCCACACTTAAATTAGAAATCTCCATAGCAAAATTACGCTGCCCCATCCCACCATTAAATTTTAGCTTATACAGGTCTGGTCTGGCACCATCCCCTCTATGTCCTACCTACCAGGAACCTGAAAGCATTGACCACTTTCTACTAGCATGCCGTTGATTTACAAATCAGAGGAAGAAATTCGAATTTTCATTCCGAAAATTGGGCATTTCTTTAACTACGCAAAATATTCTCTCCTTCGGGGCATCTTCATTGGGATTTAGCCACAGGAACATCTGCGTGGCCATTTGTGACTACCTCTGTGACACAAGAAGGCTACCATGTTAATTCTCGAAACCAATAATTGGATAGCTAATTGAATCCCTGATTGTGTGTTCGGAGTTATTCTAATACAAACAACCCACGCAAACTTTACTGCTTATGTATAATTACAATTATTTTTATTTCTGTATCTGCCTAGGCCAATCTATTTCCTAATTATTATAAACGTTATACCTCACCCTCATTTACCTTTTCGTTAAGTTTCTTTCTCTCTCCCCCTTCCCTTTAACCTTTAAGCAGCAACCGACCCTCAGGCGCAGCAAGAGCGAAGCTCTTGCTCGAAGCTCTTGCTGCGCCTGATGGTCGGCTGCTGCTGGACAGAAGCCGTCGTTCTCGCCTCTTCACCGGCCTGCGGCTCCTGTGGGGGAGCCTGAAACACTGGGACACCTCCTCCTGGCCTGCCCAGCGTACCTCCAACATCGAGGCCAGCTCCTTCAGGAGTTCCGCCGCCTGGGCGTTCGTGCCGCCAGAGAGGAGGACATCCTTTTCCCCTCCCACCGCAGCCAGCTTCCGGCACTAGCTTCAGCGTCGTCGAATTCCTCGGATCGACGGGGCTCGCGGCGAGAGTGTAGCGTCCCTTCAGCAATAGGTTCACCGCGCCCTTCCCAGGTCTGCAAACCACGCGGTCCTCCCTCGGCTCCCATGACTGCACTGGCTTCTTCGCCCTCTCCTCTATTATCTTCTTTTCCCCTCCTCACTCTGCCCCTAGCCGTTGGCGCTGAGCCGCGTTTCCCTCAAGGGCTGCGGAAGATAGCGCCAACATTTCCCTTCTTCATAAAGCACCATTCTTCCCTCTCCCCCTTCCATTTAACCTTTAACCGCCGGCTTGTTGGCCAATCCCCCGTATGGGTAAGCGCCACAAGTGAGGAACAAGCAAGCAAGCAAGTGCCCATATAAGAGAGAGAGAGAGAGAGAGAGAGAGAGAAAAGGGTAAAGGAAAGACAGGGAGGTTAACCAGAGGTTATCTCCGGTTGCTACCCTGTACCGGGGGAGGGGAAAAGGGATGCGAAAGGCGAGGGAGAGAAAAATAAGTAAAAATAAAGAATACAAAAAAAAGGAAGGAAAGAAAAGAAAATCACACACGCACACAAAACAGAACTGTTTCTGCGGGCACTGTCACGTGCCCATATAATTGCGATCGCAACAACAGCAGCGTGCATAAAAACTAGGACGGATTGAAAGAACGACGCACACCACCAGCGCAGGTGGTATGTGCCGTTCTTTCTATGCGTTCTGGTCTTTATGTGCGCTACTTTATATGCCAGAATGAATACCCAGTGGTCCAGTTGTCTATTCCTAAGTTGTCTACCGGGCACATACCCCTGACCCAAGTAATTGGTGCCAAAGAGGTTCATTAAAGAGCGCCACATACCGGGCGAGTGACTCCCAAGTTGGCGTGAAAGAGGTTATTGAAGAGCGGTGCATACCTGCAGTGACCCAAGTGGTCCGACGGTTGGTTTTCCAACCCGGTTCCTTCCGAACAGTAGCCCGGTGCTCTAACCATTAGACCGCGGACTGCCCCAAACGGGCGTGAAAGTAGACCCACCGGAAGTGCGTCAGGTATCCCAAGAATGCTAATCGCATTAAAATGTGTTCACGAAGTCATGTCCGCATGTTCAACACTACAGATCCAACGCCTTAATTGTTTGTTTTCGGGTGCGCTTGTATTTCGGGCAAAAAGCAAGCACTTTGTACAACGTAGTCAACTCCTACAAAACGAAGCCCCCATTGAAGCTGCTATAGTAACTTCGAACCTCTTGGTGTTTCATTTACTGAACATATGTCATGGGACTCACATACTGATTATGTAGCTCACAAGGCAGTTCATGCATTAGGACTTATCTACCGTCACAATGACTTGTTACCAACAAAGGCTTTTTGTTTATCATTCTTATTTATGTCTATCGAATACTGTTTTCTCGTGTGGGAAACCACCACTTCTACAAGCAGTTTGAAACTAGAAAGACTTCAAAACAAATGATAAGGGTGATTGCTAATACCGCTACTGATCATCCGCGCGGCTGTTACTTACGAAGAATGCCTTGATTAGTTTGGACCATCTTCTAATTTTAAGCTATGTTATGCGCTACGAAAGGAAATGAAGAAAATACTAATTATTTACGCGCTCACGGGTAACTTAACGTAAACACACGTACATATAACACTAGGTGTTTAAAATATTTGGAAGTGCGTCCCAGCAGAACTAATGATGTTAAGACTGATTATGTTGCATCATTCCTGGAACGTTAAATGATTTTATGAACGAAATTTAAATATAGAGTATTTCACACTCGACCAACTTCAGCAGTATTATATGTAGCGCTAATTTTATACTTTATTCTATTTTCTTTGTATGCTCTTTGTGTGTGCATAGTTTCTTATGCTGAGATAACCTGAAAATTGTTGTATTTGTGTACCATGAAATGAATCATATGAAATTATATACTAGATTTGTATTGTAACTTTTGTACTTCTCTTCAATGTGATTATAGCCTGCACATTTGTCCATTTAAATGAATTGTATGTAGTTCACCACGTGATGTACCATTCAATAGGTCTGTGACCTAATGCTGACCCCTGTCCAAGATACAATGTTGTGAGCTATGGTGAGAGCTTCGTCAAACTGTCTAAAAGCAGTCTTTTCTCTCACTCCTTGTGTACTGTATTGCACATGAAATAGACTTATACTTCTACTATCTAGAGCACGTGCTGATGCTGTATACATATCTGAGAGGAACGCCTCAGTGGCTATGAATAACCAGCCCGTGCGAAGGCAGATGGCGGCTGTGCAAGGTGCCTTAATCACGGAGCATCACATGACCCAAAAATAGTAAACCACTGTATAAAGAGCGACAAGGATTCTGTGCTCAATTGAAGTTAATAAAGCTTTGAACGGACCAGTAGTTTTGAGCTGAAAACGCCAACCGCTGCCAAACCTAACACAATTGTGTCATGCGTGTTTTTGTGTGCCAAATTTCCCATTCACGCGTGCCAAAGCGGCCGCTGCGACAATGCACGAACATGACAAAACAATGAATGGCATTTCAGCACTACGGTGTATTATATAACACGATTCATAAGTTTATGTACGCATGTTTAGTGACTCGATTTGTGAGCAGAAGGAAATAACATATTTTTGTGACGTTAGGGGCCATTCTGGTGTTCCGCGAGTCACTGCCCATGACAGCGAGTAAATGATGGTCTACACACTCTAAAAACGTTTACACCCTTTGGGGCGTCTTGCTTGCGTTTTCTGTCTTGTAAAGTCAGCTCTCGCTACTTTCCTGTAATCTATCTATCTATCTATCTATCTATCTATCATCTATCTATCTATCTATCTATCTATCTATCTATCTATCTATCTATCTATCTATCTATCTATCTATCTATCTATCTATCTATCTATCTATCTATCTATCTATCTATCTATCTATCTATCTATCTATCTATCTATCTATCTATCTATCTATCTATCTATCTATATGAACGAGAAGAAAGGGAACCGAGGGGCCCGATTTTTTTTATTAATCATATCATAAGAAGCCAACAAACAATGAGATCAAGGACAACATAGGGGAAATCACTTGTACTTACTAATTCCATTAAATAAAATGATAAATTAACAGAAATTAAAGTGGATGAAAAAACAACTGTCCGCAGGTGGGTGGAACGAACCCACGTCTTCGCATTACGCGTGCGATGCTCTCACCATTGAGCTACCGCGGCGCCGTTTTCCCATCCACTTTCTAGGTATTTATTTTTTTACACCTAGAACTCACCTTAATATATATATATATATATATATATATATATATACAGGGTGTCCCAGCTATCACGCAGCACGATTTGAAAAAAAAAAAAAAAAGAGGAACGGCGTTACGCGAAGCAAACCTAGTGCGTATTGTTCTCAGTGCAGTGGAGTAGCCGCCAGTAATTTTTTCGTTCCTGACATTTAATTAGGTAATTGTAATTAATTATCTAACTCGAGAAGTACTGCCCTAATTATCAAAGTGTCAATGAGAAAATTGTAGAGCGGCATGAAAAACTCCCGATACAGCTTTCTGTTGCTCCGTACGTGCCACATAAATGTGTTTTTCCGAGGGTGGAAGGAGTCCGCGAATACACGCAGAATTGCCGCTCGAGGCACTTTGCGTGTATTCGCGGGCTTCTTTCACGCTCGGAAAACCACTTTTATGTATACGCAAACCTATAGTGCGTTTTATAATACGCACTATAGCTTTGCTTCGCGTAACGCCGTTCCTCTTTTTTTTTTTCAAATCGTGCTGCGTGATAGCTGGGACACCCTGAATATGAACGAGAAGAGAGGGAACCGAGGGGCCCGATTTTTATTATTCATATCATAAGAAGCCAACAAACAATAACACCAAGGACAACATAGGGGAAATTATTTATACTTTACTAACTGAATTAAAGAAATGATAAATTAATGGAAATGAAAATGGATGAAAAAACAACTGTCCGCCGGTGGGGAACGATCTGAGAATCTCCCAGCGACAGCAAACAACATTACCTTGGTTCTGTTCAGCGACGTGGCATTTGCATGTTTTTAAATCTTGGTGCATGATCATCTTGAGACCCTGTATATACGAGCGCTGTTCCTGTCACTTTCTACGTGTCCTCGTCTTTCGCTCACACTGTTAACTTTTCATTTATTTAACCAGATATTACGGCCTTGCGTGTGACGAAATGTCATGAAAGGAGACAGAGATGAGCAGAAGTGCCGCTTGTAGAGCTGCCAACAGGCGCCGGTTACAAAACACGGAAGCCTCTGAATGGAAAAAAAAAAAAAAAAGGAAACGGGCGCAGAGAAGGAGATAAACGTGCACGCGCGTAGGCAGTGTCGGTGTATACGACCCAGGGAGCGGGGAGTTACATTGAATCAGCGGTTGCAAACGCCGTTTTCACTCGTGGCAGTCGCAGCAGGCGCCTTCACTTCGGCACACCTTTTGGGCGCCGACTTGTGCGTCCACGCGAGGCTTTCACCGAACGACGCCGGCGACCGTATACACTGCTGTTGCTCGTATCTGTCGCGGAGGTCGAGACGTTGAAATATGTGTAGCAGTCCCCGATTGCTGCCGTATCGCGGAGCGCGTCGATAAGCACTGCTTGGGCTCAGAGCTACGCCGGCGACTGCACGAGACGCACCTCACGAACGTCCGTTCCCCGGACTCGTGGTTCACTTGTAGCGCCAAAGGTGAGTCCCAAAGGCACTGCAATGCAGGGGTCATGCTTGATTTGATGTATTTTATCTGTTACAAAAAGAATGAGGTGCGGTTAATGTTTGACTGGAATTAGGGAGTAAAATATATTTTGTGGGTAAAACGAGTTGGAGGTAGGAGATTGGTTTGGTTTGCTTCGATCCTTAATTCTTCATCCTTTCCGTTTATTCTCTACACGATTTGCCAGCCAGTCACGTTATTTATTTATTTATTTATTTATTTATTTATTTATTTATTTATTTATTTATTTATTTATTTATTTATTTATTTATTTATTTATTTATTTATTTATTTATTTATTTTTTCCCGTTAAAGTTTGAAGTAGGAGCTGTCTAATTTGACGCCGCTATTCACGAAGGCACCGCTTTGCCTTCATGCGGATTACGCATCGTTCAACACATAAGGTCAGTGTGTGAAAAGCTACAACGCACGTAATCCCCCCCCAAGCAATAAAGGGAACACACAAATTGCTTTCAAGAAGCTGTAGTGGCACCTGCGCCCCGCATAAATGTGTCAGTGATATTAATAGTTTATAGCGGGCAACCTGCTTGTTGCATATCATGCCGATACGAGACCAAACATCACCAGCATAGTGGTCGCTTATTATATAAACGAATTCGCTATTCACTCTTATATTGCTCACGCCTGTAATTCAGCATTTTCGTTTCCATCTTTGGAGTTTGTCCTCACTGCAGCCACTGATCCCAGAGAACAAAAGTAAGGCGGTTCGAAAAGGCTTCTTCTTCTTCTTCTTCTTCTTCTTCTTTCTTCTTCTTCTTCTTCTTCTTCTTCTTCTTCTTCTTCTTCTTCTTTTTGCTGAAGAACTAAAAAAAAAAAGAACGCTTAACAAGTGCAGCCGAGCGCTCAAATTTTTGAGCGCTCGGCTTTTTACTACGCTTAGCAGAGTAAAAGATAAGCGTATATCGATTAGCATCACAAACACAGTGACCTTATCCGGCACTTGTCGCATGGCGCCGAAGACGGTGTTGCAGGGTAGCCCCAAAGGCAACGGCAAAACAGTGAACCGGGGATGATCGAAGGGGCGTATACTGCACGCTCAGCTAGTCAGCGCTGAAGTGCTGCCATGTCTCCAGGGGGGGGGGGGGGGGGGGGGTATAGATAAGGGGTGGCATGGCCCCCTTTCTGAATCCTACAGTGCGCGGTGGTGTCACCTATAAGATTATCAGTTCACGCAAGAGGGTCGCAATGCTGTAGCAAGCTATGGATTGGATATGAAACTGGGTTGCTTGCGCTTCTTAAAAACTACAATAGCGCTGGCAGTGTCGTGGTCCGGTCCTTATACTATACGCCGACACACCTATAGTTTTAGGGGCTTTAGTTTTCCCTGGTTCGCAGGATCGCGTGCACCGTAGTCATGGAGACGGCACCGTCACATCGTGGTAGGGGCAAAGGCAAGATTGCGACGCCAGAGGCCGAGGCCTACGTCAGTGAGCACTGCAAGCTGCACCCGGTGCTCGAGAAACTTATAGCTGTAAGTATGAACTCCGCCCTGCGCTAATTGAGCGCTGGTCGTGCTTCGAGCTGCCCGTTGTATAACGTTGGCTGCTGTATTTCAGAATTTCTAAGCCTTATAGACTGCGTCACTGTTTTCTGACACGTGCTTTGCGAAGCGTGTAATACACACATGCGCCACGCGCGCACGTACTCCACGCACACAGATACAATGACTGCAGCAACTCTAGCACTTTAGATTTTATAGACTGCAACTCTAGACTGCAGTTGTTGACTTATAGACTTTAGACAGCAACAACTCTAGACTTATAAAAATTATTTTTTAATGAAGCAGTAGCGAAGGCGACGACGGTATGCTTTTATTTCCTCTCCGACTTTTACCCCCGCTTCAAAACTGTTTAATTGTGGAGTGTAATGCACTGTAAACCACTTTGCACTCTAAAGGAGGTTTCGAGCAACCAAAACATCATTTTTCGAAACAAAAAAATGCGGGTGTAGGGGGCTTTTGATTACCAAAACAGTCTTTTCGTTTCCTAAGGGTGTATTGCTCAACCAAAACACCCTTCTGGTGTTAAGGGTGTTATGGGCTGTCAAAACACCTGTTCTTTGTACATATTGCCACCATGCTCATAATTGGAAGTCGCTACTCGAAAGGCATTCAATATAGCGGGATTTTTAGTTAAAATGTCTGTGTGGCTTTGGAGGTGCCTATTAGCTGACTATATCCAAACAAGTGTTCTCTAGATATTTATCGTTTAATTACGTAGAACAGAGGTGGTTCTTCTGGCAATACACTGCAGGTCGAAGCACCATGGCTATATAGGCCGGGTACACTTTCTCCGTGGCAGGGTAATAGGCATATAGGTGTTGGCAGCGCAATTGCAGTGTTTGCATGCAAATTTGTCGTGCGTCTGTGTGCTCAGTGTTCGGGTTGCCTTAATGTGTGTAAGGATGTAAGGAAGATGTAAGTTTGCGGAACATAAAAAAAAAATAACTCTACCGATTTTTTTTTTATCCCAGCGGGTTCTAGTGACATCTATCAGTCGATGCAGTAACTACTACTTCTAGTGTTTTTTTTTCTAGGTGGCGCTGCCTAGGATTATACCTAATTATAGTGGAATAAGCAAGGTACAACAATGAATAGCGCGTGCATGCATGACCTCTAAGGAATGGGTATAATGACATATGGCTTGCACCCTTTAGAACAAAAAAAAGTCGCAGTTTCGCCCGAAAGGCGAAGCATCGATTGCGATACTGACAGCTGTACGAACTGACAGCTTACTATACTGACAGCTATACGGTGACAGCTATACGAAGTAAGGATAACAATCTTATCGGCCGTAAAAACTTGTAAAGACAGGCATACTAACTAAATTAAAAAAACATGGTGTCACTCGCGCACAAGCAAACATGAAGGCATCTCGCTCGATGACTGTGGAAACTCGCTGTCAAAACACTGGAGTCAGTCAGCTCAGAAGCAGCAGCGAGCGAATTGAGCTTCGTGCCGGCGCTCGTATCAACGCGATCTTAGCCGTGAAAACACAGGGAGGGCTGACTCTGCCCCGCTGCAGATGGCTTTCAAGTAGAGCGTATTCTACTACACCCTACTTTCAAGACACAGCCGCCCGGGCGGCAGCGCGTGGCGTAGTACACGGCCTCCCCCCTCCCTACCCTCCCCCGGGAGCCTTGCGGCGCGGAGGGCGCGCGCGGAGTTAAAGCCCCCTGCGACCTCTGTTTGAGCCGAGATGCGTGAGATTGAGCCGCGATCGCCGGCTCACCCTCGCACGCTTTCACTCGCACATAGAGCATACGGCTCATGGCGACGATTTTATCGCCTGTGGGCTGTATACGGAACCTCACGGCGACGGCGGCGCTGACGGCAGAAATGCGCCTGGAGTGTCCATATAACTGCTATCGCAATAAAAGGGTGTTACGGCAAATCGAATCACCCACTGAATGCGTGTTTTCGTTTGTGTTTTGACTGTTAGGGGAGGGGGGGGGGGCGTTCTGCGCCGAGCGCGCCCGCGCGGCTGTATCTTGAGAGCCATTTGCGGCGGGGGCACAGTCAGCCCTCGCTGTGTTTTCGCGGCGAAGATCGCGTTGATGCGAGCAGCGGCACGAAGGTCAATTCGCTCGCTGCTTCTGCTGCGCTTATTACTCACTCTACCTGCAGCGTTCTGACAGCGAGTTTCCGCGGCCATCGAGTGAGATGCGTTCATGTTTGCTTGTGCGCGCGTGACACCATGCTTGTTAATTTAGTTAGTATGCCTATGTTTACAAGTTCATACAGCCGATAAAACTACTATTCTTACTTCGTCTAGCTACCCTCTATTTTACTATCACAATCGATGCTACGATGTCTCGTAGAGGTAGTGGCCGCCACATCGAGTAATTTAGTTCAAGGGTGACAATCGTTCTGTCTGCCACGGGCAATGTTTAAACTTTTGGTGAAGCTTAAAAAAAAAAGAAAAGAAAAGCCCTATATAGACTGACGCTGCAGCTGCAAGGCAGACAACACAAGCCTTTTTGAAGTTATTGCGAGCTATTCACGCGGGTTTACGATTTCCGCTGCGTCACGCGCACGTACATACTCTGCACATCCTACCTTTCGCTTTCTCATCATGATTCATCACCCCTCTTGCTCCCTTTCCCTCTTATCCGGCGCAGAGTTTCAGGTTATAGAGCGCGACAGCTGGGGCCGGCCTATCTGTTTAAACAGAATGTAATACCTCTCTTTTCACGCTGTTTTTACCAGAGTTCAAATTGGCGAGCTTTTACATGCTTGCATACAAATATTGTTATCAACTATATGGTTTAGCAGTATTGGCATATATTTCGGTAATTATTTTTTATAGTCATAGCAAACAGTCAAAGAAAATCAGAACAGCGCATGTTTACAGCGATCCTCGCACCTTCTTTCCGTGCACCACCCGTTCATACAGTCATGATTGTAAATTCCGGCTATAATCAAACAGGAACGCAACATGCTACGTTGGAGGTAAACGCGCTCGTTTCACGATGGAGCGTTATAATGAGAACGTCTTGCCGAAGACAAGCTTCCCGTCCGTGTTTTTTGGCGCTGTTTTAAATATGAATGATCCGTACCAACTAGCTCGCACCCAAACCCTTCTGAAGCTTCCCTAACGTACGCTACACCAGTCTTTCTACTGCGTCTGCGGCTTCGCACCGGTTATATATTTTTCGGTGCATTCGCGGGATGCTGAAACACATTGTGTTTGCACGACCCCCTCTCCACTTTTCCCCGGCTTCTTTCGTTCTGTCGTGATTCTGCTTCTCATAGTTTCTTTTCTTTTTCTCTCTGTGGAAAAAAAAAAAAACATAAAGGAAACTGTCAAGCTGCCTCACGGGCGTATGTACACCAAGCCTGCGCAGCTGACACTCTACCAAGTCCTACTGAAGGCAACCCGTGCCAAGAAGTACCTGGAAGTGGGTGAGTACACGTGACCTGGGTCGGTATTCTGTAAGAGTCCGCGTAGTGGACTGTCCATTTCGGCAGTCGCTGATTGGCTGCAGCTGTACGAGCGAGGAAGCGACTGGCTGGGGGCACCTCACTCGTGCAGCTCGAGCCAATCAGCAGCGGCCGAAATGGACAGTCCACTAGGTGGACTCATACAAAATACTCCCCCCCCCCCCCCCCCCCCCCCCCTAGGACACCAGTTTGCGTGACATGATTTTTCGCGATTCACCCGCAAAAAACGCTTCCTCTGCAGATTGCGCCGCACAGCTTTCCGCATGACGTCCGCCCACGCGGAAAGTGGGCGCGGTGCAGCGCGTGCTGCTCGCACGGTGCACAGGTGTGAAGCGGCTGAGCACGCAAATATATCTCGCGCTTAGCTTACGGCTGTAATTTTGACGGGAAGCTTTGTCACCGGCAAGGGCCGGCGAGGCATGGACGCGTATTCTGCGCTTCATGTGCTCTGAGCCACGGCCGGTCTGGTGGACGCGCGCGAGCTCCAGATTCCAAGTGACTGAGCAGGGCCGGCCGACATTCACGAAAAGCTTTACGCTAGAATTGTTCGGAGGAGCAAATTCCAGGCAATCTCGATGCTGCACATATTATCAGTGAAGGTGGCCAGCAAATAGCAAGGAACGCTTGCGAACGAAAATAATTCAGCCCCAGAATTATACTAACTCTGAGCGAACAAAGGGGCCATTGCCCTTGTTCGTTTCCTTGTGGCTAGTCTCGTTTCATTAGTTGCAAGGGTACCAGTGGCCCGATGGAAACGGTGCTCATGTGCTCCCGGAGTCCCTTGGGATTTTCTTGCGTATACGGCGAAATAATCAGCCCACGGCGAATAAGGATATACGAGCTTTGCTCGGTCTTCTGCTAGTGTTTTTGTCAGCAGATCTTGCCAGTTCCTTCGCTTCTAAGGGGGTGTTTTGCCTGTTTTGATGCCAACGCCTCGTGTAAGTCCGCATAGTATACACTTGCGGTATTCGTTTATCGGGAGCGAGCGAGTTATGCACTCGCAAAAACGTGGCATAAAATACTTATCCAAAAATTTATTTTGGACTTCAGCGAGTTCTTCTGTTTGAATAGTTTATTTTCTTTCCATGCTCTCTCTCTTGCTTTCGTACTTATACTTTACCGTAGTGCGCTCGCCCGCCGCGGTGACTCAGTGGCTATGACTCAGTCCCTATGCATTCCATCCATCCGACGTGTATGGAATGCAGAAATGCTCCTGTATTGATAGGTGTACGTTAAACAAATTGGGGGTGTTCAATCAATCCGGTGTATACCCGTTCACCGTGGCGTCTCTCATAGGTCAAGTGCTAGTTGGGAATGTTGAACATTATCTCCCATTTATACCCTTGCGCAGGTGTGTTCACTGGCTGCAGCGCACTGTCTGCGGCCCTGGCGCTTCCTCCCGACGGTATCGTACGGGGCCTCGACATCGATCAAGAGGCCGCCGACGTCGGGAGGCCATTCTGGAAAGAGGTGCGATTCACACCTGGCTCGGTGCCTTGTATGTCCCTGAGAAAAGAGCGAACAACGATAAGTGACGCAGCGACGACTCTACATGCCTAAGATTTGTTTGTTGCGTAGCGAGCTCAATGGCGGGGCTATCACTGGAACGCTGCCTTCGGCGTCTTTGGTGTCTCGCCTCGGCTTGCTTTCTCACTGAGCGAGAAGACAAGTAGTGCAGTCCACATGGTTTGCTAATGATGGGCTTCTGCGGCTATACGTAGACGTTGTCAGAGGTTGGTGGGCTTAACGCATTCATCTGCAGTTTGACCGATTGGTTGCTGCTTTCAGCGAGTTATTTGACGTGCCCGTACGACGCATTGAAAAGCAGGATGAATGCCCATTTATCTTGTGTAGTTACTTTGATAGTGAAACAAACTAAAAGAGGGAAGAGCACATTTGTGCGGTCAATTGAATGCTGTGCATAAACGTCGCGCCAGCTGGGTAGGGAACACGTGTCGGTACCGCGCGTAAAACCTGGTCAAGGCTGGACTTCATTTGTCATTTTCCCAAATGGACCACCAAAAACCGACGGATATCCGGATAAATTCCGAATGTCCAAGTCTGGCACAGGAAGTTAAAAGATACCCGATGGATGTCCGGATAATATCCGAACATTCAATTCCAATACAGAAAGTTCTGTGGATAAACAAGGGACGTCGCATTTTAGATCGTTAAGAACAGCCAATAAATTTTATTCAGTGCATGTTCTACGGAGGTCATTACTTGAATATCTGACATCGGTCATTTTAGGGAGGTATTTAAACTTTATTCGGTCTCAATGAAACAATTAAATGTCGATGTACGGTTATATATATAGTGTTACTTGTCTTTTCACAACGGCATAGTGAGCGACCCTTTCATATATTCAGCTTGAAAGTCCCCAGACGACACACGAAAAGTCCTATGGACATTCCAAAGAGATCCACACGTCCCACATCCAAATGAAGACATCCAGTACATCTCGCAGCGACGTACTAGTCAGCAAAGTCCGAAAAGTGCATCATCACGGACATGATTGGGGATGTGGAATCAGCGTGCGAAGTATTTTTTTTTGTGAACGTACAGGAGACTGCCTGCCAGGCGGCTGTCTGTCTGCTTTTCCAGACGGGCGCTCTCTTCTAAATTCACATAAACGTCCCAGGACATCGCACCCGGACATATTTCGGCCCACAGTTATGTATGGTCGAGCTACCCGAGGTTCGGTCATTTAGTTTCCTAAAAATATCGGGAAACATGTTTTCTGATATGTTCAAATTATAACACAAGGCTAAACATCTCCAGCTCATAAATACACAGTACTTCGTGTATTTTCTTTAAAAATTGACCTCGAAAGCTTTAATTAGGTGGATATCCCACCTGTGCCAGGTGGACAGAGAGAGAGAGAAACGAGAAGGGAAAGGTAGGGAGGTTAACCAAGGACGTGCCCGGTTGGCTACCCTGCGCTTGGGGAGAGGGAAAGAATAGAGAAGAAGGTGCGAGAAGAAAAATAATAAAGAGTCAGCCATTCACAGATTCAGTCGCAGAGGAAGGTCCTCTGTCATAAGCACTCATACAGTCCAGTCGCCTTCAAGAAGTGCAGAAAGGCTTTTGTGGCCTTTCACATGCATGTGCCAGGCGGAATGTCTTGAAGAAGGAAAATGCCCAGTGCACTTCCTCGCGGCCGGGCGTGTGCGCGTTCCTTTGCATGCGATGCATATCTGCTCTTGCTTGCACGCGGAAGATATTGCGTGCTACGCATTGCATATACGTATATGTCATTCGTATTGCGTAGCGTTCAGAGCGCAGTCCGCGTGGTTTACGAAGTTTACGAAGTTTCAGGGGCTTTAAGTATAATGCTTTCGCATTCCCACACCTGAGAAGTCCCAAGTGTCTCTTGCGATTTTCCTTCCTCTACACGCAAATTTGACGAAAAGGTTGAAGACAGGCCAGCACCAAGTTGATGGGAGGTGCTGTCAGAATGCATGAAGCATGTCCGCACGGGAGCCAAACATTGAGCGCAGTATACTTGAAAACAAAGTATTTCTCGAACCGCGAGGAGCAGAACCAACTCAAAACGCGCCCGTAGAACGCGTTGTGGCGACAACAGCAGGCGCTAGAGCGCCTGAATGCGCACCTCCAAACACGAAGAAATACACGACTATGACGCTGCACTTTTTCGTGTTTCCCGGGCTTTCTTTCAGACTTGAAAAAAAAACAAAAAAACGCAAACATTTATGTAGCACACATCGAGCAACAAAAAGTTGGATAGAGAATTTTTCAAAGTGGTCTACAATTTTCTGATTGACACTCTTGCTCTGAATATGATATTTGAGAAGTTCATTAATTAATAATAACTAATTATATAATTAGGCAAAGTACCAAAAATATTATGCCTTGCTCTGAGCGACGGCAAACAACATTGCCTAGGTTCTGTACAGCTATGTGGCACTTGCATATCTTAAAATATTGGCACAAGTTACGTGTGACACACATAGTATGTACAGTCATATCAGTTTTGTGTCCCGACAGCCAATTATCACGGCATTTCTTCGTTTGTGGCGAGAACTCGGTATAGCAACGAGGCACCCTGTATATAACGTCCTCTTCTCGCTTCTCTCGCAGGCTGGAGTCGAGAAAAAGATTGACATTCGCATTGGAAAAGCCGTCGACACTTTAGGTGAGACTTAAAAATGCACGGTCGTACGCGTCTCTTTGCGAGACCGTGCTCGTGTCGAAGTGGAAAATATGTGACAACGGTGGAACGGCGTAAGTCACCTGGTTTCTTGTCAAACACTCAGTCGTTGTCACTGGACCTTCGTCGTCTTGCACGGCAGTTTAATGAAATCGCAAATCCGCCGCCGTGATCGCTAGCGGTGCTAGATTATCCGTAACCCCTGACTGCAAATGTTTTCGGAGCACGAGCTGCAAGAGAGAACAAAGGCAATTTCCTCGCAGTCAGTGAAGCTGCCTTATAATAGAAAGGAGCAGCGAGCATTTCCTCGCAAAGTGTCCGACCGTTAACAAAAAGTTCCAAGCAGTGTGGTGGAGACGCAACAAGATTTAGCCTTTTCGCGACTACTGCGCTTCCAAATCTTTTGCGGTTGGTTGTACGTACATGTTCATGAATGCCGAAGAAAGTGGTGTGGTCTATAGGCTGTCGCCGTAGCTCAATTGCAACTGGTAGAGCACTGCACTTGCCACCATGCGGAGGCTGTGGATCTGACTCGCATAGGCGGCAATATGTGTATTTTTTCTACTCTCATTGCTTTCTCTTTGATAGGATTACGAATATGAAGGCTATTGAATTCAACGTTCCATTGCCTTTAGATAGAAACACAGGAAAAACCTTTGTTCATCAGTTACGGCTGGGCACTGCCTACACAGAAGATTTTTTTTTTTGTACACAGAATAGGCCGCGCTGAATTTCCTCAGCGTGATTGTGGATTTGTTGACAAAGGCACCTATGTTTTTTTTCTAGAATTACCGCATCATGAAACACCAAGACGCCAACCAAAATCGGCTTTAATGACAGTCGATCGTAGACCACTCACTTCTGCATGGCCAACAACAGATATGCAAAAGTAGGGTTTACTAGCATTAAAAAAATTATTGAGAGCAGCATATATACATGTATTATATACATATATACATGTATATATATATATATATATATATATATATATATATACAGGTTCCTCATAGCCTTCATATTACGAATATGAAGCTATTGAATTCACGTTCCATTGCCTTTAGATAGAAACACAGGAAAAACCTTAAAAACCGTAACCGAAAAAACCGTAACCATCAGTTACGGCTGTTCACTGCCTACACAGAACACACACACACACACACACACACCACACACACACCCACACACACACACACACACCACACACACACACACACACACACACACCACACACAATCACATATATATATATAATAAAATTACACGAAATTGCCGTGCTGAATTCTTGAGCGTGACTTTGGATTTGTTGACAGACCCTATAACTTTTTCTACAATTACCGCATCATGAAACACCAAGACGCCGACTAAAGTCGGCTTTAATGACATTAGACCGTTGACCACTCACTTCTGCATGGCCAACAAGAGCTATGCAAAAGTAGGCTTTAATAGCATTAGAACAAAATTCTTGAGGGTAGCGGAAATGTTAAGGGCTATTAAAGCACACACACACACACACACACACACACATACACACACACATCCAGCAAACAATGATTCCAAGGACAACATAAGGGAAATTACTTGTACTTACTAATTGAATTAAAGGAATGATAAATGAATGGAAATGAAAACGGATGAAAAAACAACTGTCCGCAGTTGGGGAACGATCCCACGTCTTCCGTCTTCGCATTACGCGTGCGATGCTCTTACCATTGAGCTACCACGGAGCCGTTTTCCCATCCACTTTCTGGGGTATTTATGTTTTTACAACTAGGACTAATCCTGGAAGTGTTAGCCAGCGCCCCCACTCACAAACCTAAGCGGCCGATGTGGAACATCCTTTCTGCCGCAGGCGTCACGAGCACGTGATCTTTTTGTGTGATGGCAACTGGTCAATAAACCCACATATGCTACCTGAAGGCATCAATGTTGCCGGATTCGAGCCCTCGTTATGTAATGAACGAGAAGAAACGGAACCGAGGGGCCCGATTTTTAATAATTATATCATGAGAAGCCAACAAACAATGACACCAAGGACAACATAGGGGAAATTACTTGTACTTACAAATTGCATTAGTAAGTATGTAGGATATTGTGGTTCGCATTACTGCTATGAGAGTTTCTTGTCATGACTTGGTGTTATTTTGACACCTATTCCAGAAATAGGCTAGAAATAAATGTGCGGCCGGCGTCAAAAGTTTATGGATCTCATGATCTGATGAAACGTTAAATTTCGAGGGGTTTCTGGCCGTAGCCAGAAAAACTGTACAACACTTATGTTGTTTCCATATTCAACAGTGCTGGAAATTCGAATACCAGGCTGCGGAAATGTTCAGTTTTTAAATGCGTCAGCATTTCTATGGTTACCCAACGAGACAACTGTCCGAGCGTCCGTCCGTCCTTCGCCTAAGACGATCGCTTTCAAGATAGAGCCAGCAGCAATGTTTTCGCCAGCTCTGGAAGAAGACGACGACGAACGTGCGAGCAGTGGCACGAGCGCGTCTCTGTGACCACGTGACGTGTGCAATCAGGCACGCAGCAGTTCATGTCGCCGCAGCGCTGTCGCATTTACCGTAATGGCGCCAAGACGACCGCAGCCGCTGAGCAGTGCTAGGATTACCAGCAGTGTTGAGCACTGAACACCACGTCGTTACTAAGAAATGCTTACGCATCATTCATCCCTGAGGAAATTCTATGTAAATTTTTTTTCTGTCCTGATTGATCTCAATTAAGTTTAAGCAAGTGTTTGTTCAATTACATGTTTCATTCTCTCTCTCTCTCCTTTTTTTTTTTTTCATTAGCATCTACTCCTCCATGGACCCGAAGAGGGCCTGTTGTATGTATAAACGAAATAAATAAATAAAATAGCTAGTGGCCTCAGGGGCTCAATATTTTAGGCTGCACTACCTCCGGGATCGGCCCCCGATATAATAGTCATGTATCTCGCCTCAGCGAAACTTGTAGTCGTCACATTGTAATCATTCCGTTGTCGTCATGCCGTCTTCGTCACGTGCTGTCGTCAAAACGTCGTTGTCGCCACGCTGTGGTCATGCCGTTGTCGTCTCGTCATGTCGTCTTGTCATCCTGCTATCGTAAACCTTCTTCTTCGTCGCACCGTCG